>NC_091153.1:6935668-7045668 GCF_040958095.1 Procambarus clarkii | reverse complement strand
TCCTCTATTCTCTTGTCCTCCTTCTCTCTCCTTTCCTTTATACATCCCTCTCTCATTCCTTTTATCTTTTTTAGCTACTAATGATGCATTAGAGATGCTAATGATCACTCACATTTGAACTGCAATTTAGGAGCTCTAATCATAGGTCATCAGAATTCTGATATATTTAATATTATAATTTCATGATGTATATGTTTTTTTGTTTTTAATATTAGGTTATAGTCTTATTATGTTGTTCTGTCTCCTCTATACCAGTTCTTTCACTGTATTCTTTTCCCTTTATTCCAGTTCTGTCTCTTCTGTTTTCCAGCTCTCTTCCTCCTCTGTATCCCAGTTCTCTCTATTCTTCTACTTCAGCTTTCTCTCCCCCCCTTTTTTCCCATCTCTATCCTTCCCCTCTATTTCAGCACTCTCTCTCTCTCTCCTGTCCATATTTTGCCCTCTGTCACTTTGTACCCTTTCCCGTCGCAAATCCTTTTCCCCTACTCTCTATGTCCTCCCTTTCTCAGTATGAATATCTGTTTTTCTCCACCACCCTCTTTATCCCATTTGGTTCAATCCTTTCCCCTTGTTCACCATCTCCATTATCTATTCTCTCTCAATTCCTCCCATCACCTCGCCAGAATTCATAGTGTTCAGGAGAGTGTGAGAGATTGATAGCAAATTACACACAATCTCTCCACCCCGTCCTGAGGCTTAATGGAAGGACAACCGGGGGGACAGGAGCTGGAGCTACACCGACTAACCACTGTGGGATGGTCCAAGAGTACCCCATGTTAGCGTGGGATCCACCCATAGGCTGCCCACACGCTCAAATGCTTTGAGCTTTCTCAAAGAATTTGGTTCCAGGAATATCGACCTAGAGGCTGCTAGGTTCCTGTTTCAACGCTTCAGTGAGGCGATCCAGAGGGGGAACGCTTCTCTCTCTCTCTCTCTCCCTGTAACTTTCCCTGTATTTCTCCCTGTACCTCTCCCTGTACCTGCCTCCTCCTCCTTCGGGACCATAAGCCAGGGGAAATCAAACAGAGTCGACCTTTGATGCGCTGGTGTGCCGTAAGCTGCTCCCGCTGTCATTCCTGGCGCGAATATTCCAGTGTTTTGGTTGATCTTATTAGACATGGACCTGGGTGAATGATTCGATAATTGTGGGTAAGGATCAGGAGGACGGGGAAGAGGAGGAGAAGGGAGAGGAGGAGGAGAAGGGAGAGGGAGTAGGAGAGGGAGTAGGAGAGGCAGGAAGCGAGGAAGGGGAAGTAAGGTAAGGTTGATGGGTAGTGGTGAAAGAGGAACGGTAAGAAGAATATAAGGAAAAGTATATATATGAAGACAAGATGAGAGGGAAGAGAAGGGGGGGGGCGGAGGAGCAGGATCTGTGGCATACCAAGTGGGTCATACAAGGCCTGTGACGCACACACAATGGCCCGGGTTCGATTCCAGGTATAGGCAGAAACAAATAGGCAGAGTTGGGTATCTAAGAGTTGGGTACCTTGGGCTGTACTCATCTAGTTGTACTCACCTAGTTGTGCTTGCGGGGGTTGAGCTCTGGCTCTTTCGGGCCGCCTCTCAACTGTGAATCAGTCAACTGTTACTAACTACTAACTCATTTTTTTCACATACCCCTGGAAGCAGCCTGAAGCAGCTGTCTAACTCCCAGGTACCTATTTATTGCTAGGTAACAGGTGCATCAGGGTCAAGGAAACTCTGCCCATCTATCTCCGCCGGGTGCGGGAATCGAACCTCGGTCCCTAGGTCCACGAGTCTAGAGCGCTGTCCACTCGGCCACCCAGCCCCGAGTGTGTGTGTGTGTGTGTGAGAGAGAGAGAGAGAGAGAGAGAGAGAGAGAGAGAGAGAGAGAGAGAGAGAGAGAGAGAGAGAGAGAGAGAGAGAGAGAGAGAGAGAGAGAGAGAGAGAGAGACAAAGAGGTTAGGAGTCAACTACATTACTTAAACGACGGTTAGAAAGGCGGGGTCCAAGAGCTAACAGCTCGAGCCTGCCGGAACAAATAGTAAATACACAGACGCCGGTATATACGGGTTTCGTTATACAAAGGGTCCATTAATTATCAGTGCTGGAATATACGACGATATCATAACCCAGACACAAATTCGTAAACATACACAGCTGTTTATACATACATACATTCGTAAACATACAACATACGGTGTATGGCGGAGACAAACGCCAGAATACACAAATGAGGGCATGAAAGGACATACACAGGCCCACACTAGCCATGAGCTGCTGGCTATACTGATATACAAGCAAGCTTCCATACACAAGTTCAAGTATACTTGGACACCGGAGTATACGACTCTTATGTGCACACTAATACTGGGGACACACACACATACACACACACACACACACACACACACACACACAAAGACAGGC
Source organism: Procambarus clarkii (assembly GCF_040958095.1). Lineage (NCBI taxonomy): Eukaryota > Metazoa > Arthropoda > Malacostraca > Decapoda > Cambaridae > Procambarus > Procambarus clarkii. The sequence goes on along the minus strand of NC_091153.1, from coordinate 7,043,277 downwards.
TCAGATACACACACACACACACACACACACACACACACACACACACACACACACACACACACACACACACACACACACACACACACACACACACACATACACACACACAAAGACAGGCTCAGATACACACACACACACACACACACACACACACACACACACACACACACACACACACACACACACACACACACACACACACACACACACACACACACACACACACACACACACACACACACACACACACACACACACACACACACACACACACACACACACACAAAGACAAGCTCAGATATACACACAAACATACACAGACGTATATAATCACTAGCACGAAAAGACTTAGGTAAAAATCACTTTGAAAGCCATAAACACCTTCCCCCCCATCCCCTTCTCCACCACCACAGACCAAAGCTGCTCAAGCGACGTTGAAACAACCGTACATCAAGGGAATGACGTTGATCCGGTATTGATTAGACGTTATTGGAACACAAAACAAATATACTAACATTCGAACACACACACGAATGAGTGAACGCACGCAAACATCTAACGCAAAGGGAACTATCTGGAATAAGCGTCAAGCCATTACGACTATATAGCACTTGGAAGGGGTCAGGAAAAGGAATTTTAAGGAATGGTGCCCAATCACTTAGACGGTCGGAGGATTGAACGCCGACCTTCATGAAGCGAGACCGTCGCTCTACCGTCGAGCCCACATCTAAGGCGAATGAGCTTTATTTCTGAGAACCACTTGGGCTGGACGGTAGAGCGGCGGTCTCGCTTTATGCAGGTCGGCGTTCAATCCCCGACCGTCCACATGTAGTTCGGCACCATTCCTTCCCCCTCGTCCCATCCCAAATCCTTATCCTGACCCCTTCCCAGTGCTATATAATCGTAATAGCTTGATACTTTCCCCCTGATAATTCCGTTCCTCTTCTGCCTCGTAGCATATGGCGGCGGAAGGATTGTATAGTTGACGTGTATACAACATACACAATACAGCTATCAGACGTCTCCAAGGAGTCGGAAAGCATCACAGGCAGTTCCCAGTAACCGCCTGAGGGAGGGAAGACAGAAACAACAGACTGTTGGATGGATTCAGAGTTAGTTACACTAAGACGTTGTGGAGGCACTAGTTACTTGTTGGGTGAAGACATTGTCCAGCGAGATAAAGCCTTATCCAGTAACGTTGAATCAGGGTTGGATAACGCTGTCCCGAATGAGGTGAGCACTGGATAATGTTTTTGACATTAAGTGGGGTATATGAGGAATACGTTGACCAGACCACACACTGGAAAATGAAGGGACGACGACGTTTCGGTCCGTCCTGGACCATTCTCAAGTCGATTGTGAGAATGGTTCAAACGAATTGAGAATGGTCCAAGACAGACCGAAACGTCGTCGTCCCTTCACCTTCTAGTGTATGTGGATTGGTCAACATATTTCAGCCATGTTATTGTGATTCATCGCCTGCATATCAGGAGTATATTGCCAGAGACTTAGTTTTGGACAGGTAATGAAGATCACATGAACAAATCCACAAAGGCCGTGACGAGGATTCGAACTTACGTCCGAGAGCATCCCAGACGCTGCCTTAATCGACTGAGCTACGACATGGTCTTGGACGTAGGTTCGAATCCTCGTTACGGCCCTTGTGGATTTGTTCATTTGATGCATCACGCTATTGTGATTTCTGTGTGTAATAAAAATTACAGTTTGACTTTGGACTTACTTCATTCATGTGACATATTACAAGAGTAGAATGAAGCTGAATTATATAATTGGACTTCTAATTATAATAATTATAATTAGTCAAGCTACATATTATTGTTTCATTTGTGGTTGTTGTAGATTCTTGTTAGTTAACGATCCCAGTTAGTTTTAATAATGAAAATTAGCAAATTCAATATTATTTAGCTAATACCTCATACCTAATAGTTCAGTGTTCCTTTTCCAGTTAGAGAACCTTATGCCTGGTAATCACTTACCCCTGATTGCATTTTATTACCAATCACTTACGAGTGGTATTTCCTCTGACACTTTAAAGTGACAGAGTGACATTATGATACATAGCTAGCAACTTAGACATTATGAGGCTGCATTACACCACTAACTGGCACAACACACACACACACACACACACACACACACACACACACACACACAGTTACTATGAGTGCAGTATCACCCCTTTGTATATATTTAGAACCATGTACCAACATAACTTCATCATTCCACAGTGTCACTGCACATAACTTTCAGGTCAGCTCACACTATGACCTCACTAAACTGGCAGCTGGACACTAATTAGAACCAGTAGGTCCTAATTAGCTGTCAATGCAATCAATCAGAGCTACGAATATGCTTTAATATACCTAGTAATCTCCTCCATCTCATTTTTCTTTTTTTCTTGCAATGTATCTATTATCATTTTATTAATTCTGCTAGAATTTACCTACTTAAAATTTTCTATTAGATTAAGGACCTGCCCGAAACGCTGCGAGTACTAGTGGCTTTACAAGATTGTAAATACCATGCTATGTATCCTCACAAACCCAATGTACCTTCTTGTATATAAATAAATAAATAAATAAATAAATAAATAAATAAATAAATAAATAAATAAATTAGGTATTAGGTACTCTGTATAGTCTCTGCTTTGGCGAAGTTGAGGAGGTTTTGGAGTATAAAACCAATCTCCTCTATCCTTTAACTTATAATACGTGTTCTGTGTTTTCAAATATGTAAGCAAATGCCAACTCCTAAGCTGGTGAATGTCATTCAATATATATTCATATGAATGAATACATATTAATTTATATTTGAGTATATAAATTGATACTAGTGCTTCCTTTCATCAGAAGTAATATTACTATTTTTTTCGTTTCAATACGTAAATTCTTTCATTTAGTACAGTGTTTTATTTCAATATAAAAAGAATTACTGTTAATTTGTTAATGACTAGAGTAATAGTTTGTGTATTGTGGCGCTCAAGCTGAGTAGTGAAAATATGACAAGTATTTAAAAATATTCTTTATTGCAAGAAAAATATTTGATAACAACTAACTCAAATAATCATAATAATGTGAAAATACAGACAGGCAAGATAATGACATGAATAATTTGACATATGTGAATAACTTGACATTTGTGAATAATTTGACATCTGTGAATAACTTAAAAATTCATAATAAGGGTGACACCTGTCAACACATGTCAACACATGTCAACACCTGTCAACACATGTCAACACATGTCAACACCTGTCAACACATGTCAACACAGCCATGAATAACATCCACTTGTTCAGAAGCGGATGAATAATTATTTGAATTATTCCTTCAAATAATCCTTGCCTATCTTGGGTTCCACTAATTAACATGACTAACCAATAATAGAACACGCAACAAAAAACATAGATTGGAACAATTGATATTTAGAAAGACCTGGGTAAATACTGGTTTGGAAATTGGGTGATATATTTATGAGACCAATTACCGGGTAATATAATAGAAGGGGGATCACTAGATTGTTTCATGCGTAGGTTAAACTACGTAATTACTTCGTGAATCTGGCCCCAGGTTCGTAAGTACTTGCGTAACTGCTTCGTGAATCTGGCGCCAGGTTCGTAAGTACTGTCGTAACTGCTTCGTGAATCTGGCCCCAGGTTCGTAAGTACTTGCGTAACTGCTTCGTGGCCCCAGGTTAGTAAGTACTTGCGTAACTGCTTCGTGGCCCCAGGTTCGTAAGTACTTGCGTAACTGCTTCGTGGCCCCAGGTTAGTAAGTACTTGCGTAACTGCTTTCGTGGCCCCAGGTTCGTAAGTACTTGCGTAACTGTTTCGTGAATCTGGCCCCCAGATTCGTAAGTACTTGTGTAACTACTTCGTGAATCTGGCCCCCTGCTCTGCTTCCTTACTGCTGCTGCTCAACTAATTCTTAATGTACGCCGTACGTGCTAAAATGTACGACGACGTACTGAACTAAAGCCAACGTACGTGCTCTTTGGATGACAGTGGCGTACGCCTCATACCGAAAAGATTTTCCCCAATTCCAAATTGGAGTTTTCTAATTGGCGGGAAGAATCCTCATTTTTGTCCCATTGTAATAGTTTTAGAGAGCGTCTGGCGAGGCATATGTGGCCACCTTCTGAGAACTTTATCCAACTGTTACTCCTTTTAAAAACTTTATCCAAGAACAGGCTGTCGACAAAAATCCCGATAGCCTGTTCTTCGCCTTATCTGATAAGCAGAAAATTTTCTAAAAACTCTGAACAAGTGTGCTGGTAATACTGAAGTTTTCTTTCTATTGTTCTTGCTAGGTTTGTTGGGTAGCTTAGATTCGAACACTTCTGGTTATAAAAACAAATGGGATTTTTTTTTTACGGATTGGAAAATTGTAGCAATGAGTAGAGGGTGTGGTACTCTCCCTATTAAATAGACTTCTCTATTATTAATTGGAAATCTTGTAATTGGTCCCTTCTAAATCTCACCAATTTTGTTTAATCTCCTAGCATTTTTAACTCATCATTTAACACATTCATTCACAGTCGACTTGAGAATGGTCCAGGACGGACCGAAACGTCGTCGTCGTCCCTTTACCTTCTAGTGTGTGGTCTGGTCAACATCATTCTCCCAAATTCTTGAAAATTTTAGGTTACTCCATCAACTAATCACTAAAGTACAAACTAATATACTTAAAAACCCTGGTTTGTGCCTCGGAGAGGCTGCAGGATCCAGTAAGTTCAGTAGAACTTCGGTTTCAACTCCTTTTACCATGTCGTAGCTCAGTCGATTAAGGCAGCGTCTGGGATGCTCTCGGACGCAGGTTCGAATCCTCGTCACGGCCCTTGTGGATTTGTTTATACAAAACTGTATTTGGGCCGTTATGCGGGATACAGCTTTGGGAATGTGACGAACCTGGCAATGGAATGGAACACACTGGAGCTCTTTCTCAAACCTTTTTCTAACTTTATATTTCATGTTACTGTTATTAAGGTCTTCGTGTAACTTTTGTACCTATATCATTATTATTTTAGGATATTGTCTTACGCCTTCAGTATAATCTTATTATGCAATATTATATATATATATCAATGATTATATTAACATATCTGATGAGATGTGGGAGGGAATTATCAGGGGGGAAAGCGCCAAGCCATTACGACTATATAGCACTTGGAAGGGGTCAGGATAAGGATTTGGGATGGGACGGGGGAGAGAAGGAATGGTGCCCAACCACTTATGGACGGTCGGGGATTTGAACGCCGACCTGCATGAAGGGAAACCGTCGCTCTACCGTCCACCCCAAGTCGTTGGATTCGAGCTCCTTGATACAGCAATTATACGGTGTATTGACAATTTAGGGATCCCGGTAGTAGAGTGGGGATCGTTCTCGACTCACAATCGAGAATTCCGGATCCCGGGCGGGACAGAAATGGTTGGGCACATTTTCTATCACCTAATGCATCTGTTCACCTAGCAGTAAATAGATACCCAGGAGTTAGTCAGCTTGTTGTGGAGGTTGTATCCTGAGTGGGGTCAGTAATTTGACCTTTGGGGGGAGGGGGGAGACTCGATATAAGCCTAACGTGTATGAAAACACTCTGGCTTCCTGTCCCTCAACGCAATGAATCATTATTAATATAAACAAATAAAATAGTCCAATTATAGTTAAAGGCACAAGTTTACAAAGTGTAAGGAAATGGTACTTAAGTTTTAAGTATCCTTGAATCTATATCCCCCACTGAGAGGCGGGACCAAAGAGCCAGAGCTCAACCCCCGCAAGAACAACTAGATTACATTATTATCAGACAACTTTCACTACGAAACAAGTCAATTTGGCTAAAATACCTCAATAAAGCACTGTAAAATAATACTGCTAAGAGCAACAGCCAGTAAACAGCTGACATAAACAAAGAAAGCAAAGCACCAGCATCTATATCATCTAAGATAATCAAGTCTTGGCGCCGGGAAGACATCTTGATTGCTTGATAAAACCATTGTTTACTTGGTGCGAGCGGCCACCAAGGCGGCTGATCCAGATTAAGGCGACGAAAACATATATTATACGAGATGAAATGCTGGCGTCTCTCCACTGATAAATAATGTAAATGATCGGGGAGTGTGGAGAGACTTGTCTCAGCTTGGTAAATAAGCTCAATGCTGAGGACTGCGTGTGAGATTAGTCAGCATTCTCTGGGTATATTTACTCCCTTTTTAGCATTGTAATTGCATATATGTGTTTGTGTACTAAATATCACAATTGCAAGTACATTGATGTACCACTGATGTAAATATGTGTTTATGGGGCAATAAATATATGCGTGAGCTTTATTTACAGATATATGTATTGATAAATACAATAAAATATAATTGTATTTTTACCTAGATTCATACTGTTGAATACACCCACTCACACTCATAGTCCCACTCTAAATAATACACTCTCACATTCACTTAAACGTTATCACACTCTACTCAATCACCCTATTAACAAAATTTACATACAATTTGGCTAACAGGAGTAATTCAATTGAACACTGCTATATGATTCAGTTGAATCTTATTGCAGTAAGTTCACTACTCACATTCACTGCCACACAGGACAGGTAATCACACATATGAACTTTGCAATTAATATTTACAACCACATACGAACTTTACACTTAATATCTACACCCACATACTAACTTTACACTTAATATCTACACCCACATACGAACTTTACACTTAATATCTACACCCACATACGAACTTTACACTTAATATCTACAACCACATACTAACTTACACTTAATATCTACAACCACATACTAACTTACACTTAATATCTACACCCACATACTAACTTACACTTAATATCTACACCCACATACTAACTTACACTTAATATCTACAACCACATACTAACTTACACTTAATATCTACAACCACATACTAACTTACACTTAATATCTACAACCACATACTAACTTACACTTAATATCTATACCCACATACGAACTTTACACTTAACATCTACACCCACATACGAACTTTACACTTAACATCTACACCCACATCTTCACGCACGACCACATAAACTTCCCCAATAATATATATAAAACCCCAAGCCAAGGAGTTACGAATCAATGATAATGCTTCCAATGACAATTTATTTTGGGCATAGTCCCTCATCGCCTCAAAGCCCTGCTTGCAAGAGCCCCTCATCAATATCTATATTTACTCCATTACCCCAACAAGGCACTTTGAGCGGACTTGTCGCAGATAGTAGGCAGCTTTCGAACAATATTTTGGAGGCCCAGGGAAGTTTCATATGCAAAACGATGAGTCATAATAACGTGGCTGAAGATCTGATGTCCAGACCACACATCAGAAGATGAGGAGACGTCGATGTTTCGGTCCGTCCAGGACCGTTATCAAGACATATGGGACATATGACTTCATGTTGGTCCAAGATGGGCCGAAAGGTCATCAGTGTCTTCTGATGGTTATCTTCTGATGTGTAGTTTGATCATTAGATCTTGGATTCATTAGATGAAGTGGCCCAAGGTTGTTAGTCAATGCCCCATTATATAATAGATATCCAAAAAACGAACGATTGAATGTTTGCAAATGATTAAACCAGATTATTCACTTTAATGACTACACGAATATGTGATTTTGAATCACCTAACGAGTATACAAATTTGAACCACTGAACGTGAATATTAATTTTAATATCAGAACGAAAATATGAATTTGAATTCCTGAGCGAGTATATGAATACTGATTTCATAAATGAGAATTCGAGTGAGTGATTGCGAGCGTGAGTGGTTGAAAACATGAGGTTGAGGAATGAGTAAGAGAAACCGGAGGCATTTGTAGAGCATTAGTTAACATAATGGAGCAGGGGAGAGGACAGGGTGTCGTAAATGAGTGATGGCAGAGGTGTCACGACACTAAAAACTGGTTGACACGCTAATGCACGAGACATTATGTTGTTGTTGTTGTTTAAGATTCGCTACCTGGAACACAAAATTCCAAGTAGCACGGGCTATGGTGAGCCCGCAGTGGTCTTGTAAGCACGAGGCATTAGTATCGGGGTGGCCTCTATGCCAGGATATAGTAACGTATATACATTGCTATCGTGACGTATATACCAGGATATGATAACGCATTTACATGGCTACTGAGATGTATATATATATATATATATATATATATATATATATATATATACCAGCTGGAGTGACGTATATACCACTCTACTTGGACTGGACGGTAGAGCGACGGTCTCGCTTCATGCAGGTCGGCGTTCAATCCCCGACCGTCCACAAGTGGTTGGGCACCATTCCTTTCCCCCCGTCCCATCCCAGATCCTTATCCTGACCCCTTCCCAGTGCTATATAATCTCGATGGCTTGGCGCTTTCTCCCTGATAATTCTCTCCCTGCCCTCCTGAGTGAGGTATATCCCAGGGAGGTATGTCGTAAATACCAGTTCAGATATACTGGTTCCTGTGGTATAATGCGTATAATGTGGTATATGTGTATAATCTTAGAGAGAAAAGCAATTGTCACGAAGGGGAAGGACCTAAGGAGAGAGAGATATAATTTAAAATATTGTTTTGATGTGTCATACGCATGTCTGTGAATGGTTGGGTGAGTAAGAGAGCTGAATGAATGAGAAATAAGTGAGAAATTGTGTGAGGGAGCAAAACGAAGCTAATGGTATTTGTAAATTACTAAGATTATTACAACAAATGTGTGATAACAGTTAGACTGTTTCGTACTTTTATGAGGAGGGAAGCTTCAGAATAGGAGACAATGGAGCCAAATAATTTCGTCTCATATTAATATCTTACACACAACAGAGCATTATAGGAGCATCATAACTCTCCAGCTCGCCCACGACAGCGCCACCATTCCTTACACAGACTTGGGCCAGGGTTTAATAAGCCTTTACGTATCTACTTACAAACCTATATATACAGACGAGGATTCACAATAACGTGGCTGAAATATGTTGACCAAACCACACACTTGAAACTGCAGGGACGACGACGTTTCGGTCCGTCCTGCCGAACATTTCCTGCTTCCTGCAATATTCCTTTTTTTCTTAAAAATGAAATCCCTTTCCTTTTTTCCCAGCTCCTAAATTAATCCCAGCTTCCTGAAACACACCATGCTTCCTTAAACTCTCCCTATTTACATAAACATTCCCTGTTGACAGTCCTGAAATGGGCCTGTAATGGCAAGGACCACATTCGTCTCCTACATTCTCTTGGGGGGACTGTCAGCCCCAATGATCACACTACAGGTACAAGACAACATCATCTCGTTCATTGAAAGTCAATTACACACAGAGATCACACTAACGTGATGCATCAAATGAACAAATCCACACGGCCCTTGTGGATTTGTTCATTGAAAGTCAATGTTTGACAGCCATACTCTTCCACCCGGGGAAAAATCTCTTTCATCTCTGTACACTTGCTTGAATTTCGTCCTTATTGTACCAGTTTTACTCACGATTTTGAGATCAATGCCGTTTTCTCCATGTCTTTTCGAATAGAATACATTTCTTATACATACTTGAAAATTTTAATTTTCTTATGCTTTCTGGATCAATACTAGTTTCATGTGCCTTATGGAAAATTTGAATTTATTTATTCCTCCTGGAAAATTCCAATTTTCGTATGACTTCTTGATAATTAATGTTTAGCTATGCCTACTGAAAAAAAATTATTTAAACATAATTTTTTCTTCATATTTCAGACATATTATTCATTATGAATAATGGTAATGGTCGGAGTGAGGAAGAACAAGATATTTATTTAATAAAAATTTATATTAACTGGAATATAATGAACAGATTTGAGGTCAATAAACATTATAAATGCGTATAATATAATGTTAAGTGACCTACTGGATGGAGAAGAGCTATTAAATAACCAGATACTAAAAGGGGACCCAAGGCGTTACAGGGCATATAGACATATACAAAATATATAAAAGTAACTCATTGAAATTATGAGTGTAATACGAGTGTGTGTGTGAGGTGCGTGCACTATCGTGCCCACGATGCGTTAGCTTCAAGTGGCAGGAATTCAACGAAAGTGGACTCGCTGGTATTAGCTGTGGCATGTTTGACAGCACTAAATGATAGCTCTACAAACACGACAATGATTTTCCCGATTTGCTCTACAAACTCTGACGCCTCGGGGCAAGACGAAGCAACGTGAGAGCATAAGAAATAGTTTCTACAGCAATAAACCCAACCAGACTGTTCAAGTAGCAGCAGTTTGCACGACAGAGGAACGAGATTGGTAACGAGAAAACTCATTCGCAATGGCGACAAGAGAATTTGTTGACATCTAAATGCGTGAGAGAGGGAAGGAGTGCCAGATGCTGAGTGTTAAGTCGTGTTAACTGTTACTTGCAGCTGTCGATAAGACTAATGGTCCATTAGTGCTCCTTCTGGCACCCCAACTTCTTAATCCCCTCCTCATCCTCACCCCAGCCCCCCTTTTTGATGAATATAGCTTTTCACCTTCACACGCTAATAAATGGAGCGTGTCAGTGGTCCGAGACAGGTCATTTGAAGGTCTTAACTACAGTCAATAGTCGATACTCAAGTCCTAAATGACTGATTCTCTCTGCCAGCCTTCTGTAAACACGTCACTTTTACCCACCTGTTAAACTGCCTTTATTTGCTTATTATTATTATATATATATATATATATATATATATATATATATATATATATATATATATATATATATATATATATATATATATATATATATATATATATATATATATATATATATATATATATATGACTGAAAACTCACACCCCAGTCGCATATAGTCCTGGGGACCATTCAGGCTTGTTTGCATATATATATATATATATATATATATATATATATATATATATATATATATATATATATATATATATATATATATATATATATATATATATATATATATATATAATGGAACCCGGGTGTGCCTGGGTCTCTTTCCCTCCTCCTCTTTCTCTTCCTTAAGGTAAGGATGGTGATATAGTTGAGAACAGAGATGGAAAGCTAACTAACTGAAGGAAGTTTTGAGAAAGAGTAAACTTGAGTTGCTTTAGTGTGAGGCTTAAGGCCCAGTGGTCAGTGCAACCAGCTTACTGTCGGAAAGTCCCTATAGTTCAATTCCCGCGTCAGGATAGAACCATTTGGGCACATGTGTTCCTTTCAGATGATATTCTTGTTTACCTAGCAGCACCTGGGAGTTAAGCAACTGTTGTGGGATTGAATGCAAGATTATTTCAGTAGTTCCAAGATTATTTGCATGCATAGGTTGCAGGGTTGCATGCAAGATTATTTCAGTATTTCAGTTCAGTAAGAGGACCTCGGTATACCTGCTAGTCTTCCTGTCCCCAACTACTGGGAATGGGAAACCAAATCTCTGAAGGGTTGTTAAGGGCCTACTAACTACCCAACGAGTGTACTGTAACACTGACTATAACGTGACTACAGAGGTAAACTCTCAGTGTAAAGCAACATGACCAGTGCACTACTCGATATACATAACCCTGTTGTGTAAACTTATACAGCCGTTGACCCAAAAACAGAAGCATTGTCGTCTAAATTTCTAACCCAATATGATGCTGAGTGGGTATAGTTCTCTTAGTACACTCACAATATCATTATGAAACGTAAAAATAACTGAGGAAATTAGAGTACATGATTGAACCCGAATCGAAACCTTTACAAAACACCTGAATATACTCCTTGAAAACAGCTATATTAACACAATTTCAATACCCAAGACTGATCTTTGAATATACCGTTCAGAAGAGTAAGTATCTCTTCTAGAATTTACTTTATAAATAGGATTCTAAGGCACTCCTTGAGTCTAGTATTATAGAACTAGCAAGATGGTATGCTACAAGGTTCTACTATAAGACTCAGTAATTATAGCTGTGTGTTTATAGTAGTAACTGTGATATTAAGATGAATTGGAATGTTATTTAAATAAATAAGAATAAAGTGATAAATCAACAAAGAAAATCACTTCAAGCAATGACTTAAACCACTGTTCTGGTGATTCTCAGATACTCGTCTTATCCCACTGGACCACGATAGGACAAAAGTCAATCACCCTCGAACTCAGGTGAGATTACTGTGAAGGTCTAAGATGTGTTTCATCTAAGATGTGTTTGATCTAAAATGTGTTAGATCTAAGATGTGTTTGGTCTAAGATGTGTTTCATCTAAGATGTGTAAGATCTAAAATGTGTTTGATCTAAGATGTGTTAGATCTAGGATGTGTTAGATCTAAGATGTGTTAGATCTAAGATGTGTTTGGTCTAAGATGTGCTTGATCTAAGATGTGTTTGATCTAAGATGTGTTAGATCTTAGATGGGTTAGATCTAAGATGTGTTTGATCTAAGATGTGTTTGATCTAAAATGTGTTAGATCTAAGATGTTTTTGATCTAAGATGTGTTAAATCTAAGATGTGTTAGATCTAAGATGTGTTTAATCTATGATGTTTTAGATCTAAGATGTGTTTTATCTAAGATGTGTTTGGTCTAAGAGGTGTTTGAGCTAAGATGTGTTAGATCTAAGATGTGTTTGATCAAAGATGTATTAGATCTAAGATGTATTAGATCTAAGATATGTTAGATGTGGCAACTGGTGCCACAAAATGTATTTTACGATTGGCCCGCCTACACTTGGGCATGTGGGTATCGGCGTTTCAGTCAAGAAGGAGTAAGTTGAGAACGCCATTACCCTCAGGCCAGATTGTAGACGGACCTATCGTAAAAATCTGGTTGTGGCACCAGTTAAGGTCACCCGACCTTTCTGGTGAATCCAATAGAGTTTCAGGTTGATTGGCTTTTTGTCCTACTGTGGCAAGTGTCTGGGAATCACTGGAACGCCGGTTCAAGTTCCATTGATTGATCATCGATTTAACATATATTTTTTCAGTAGATGGTACTGGTAGGGTGAGATTATCAATTCAACTAGTGTCAAACTAGTTCATCAAACTAGTAGATCAAAATAGTAGATCAAACTAGTTGATCAAACTCCTTTACAATAAGGAATGATGGAATGATTGATCTGCTTAGATAGGATCCGGGTCTAAGATACTGCAATGAAAAGCCAAATTCCATAGCAAATTTCAAAAGAATAGAGAGTGAATTGTAAACTAAGGAGTCATAGTATTGATTGACCAATGACTGGAAAAGCAAGGCTGCTGAGAAAGCACTCAAGCAAGCACTTACTCATATTCATTCAAGTGTATGAATATGAGTAAACATGAGTTAAATAGGAGCTCCCTTCTATGGGCAAATAGGGGTTCTGCAGTTACCTTCATTCTCATGTTCTTAAGCAAGTGAATACAAATATGAGCATTACCACATTTTCTTTAATAACTGGAGTTCATTAGAAAATATAAAAACATTAGAACACATAGGAACACTTGAATAAAGCCAACCGCAACTTGACTATAAACTCATACGACGCAGCGCTCTTTCTCTCTCTCTCTCTCTCTCTCTCTCTCTCTCTCTCTCTCTCTCTCTCTCTCTCTCTCTCTCTCTCTCTCTCTCTCTCTCTCTCTCTCTCTCTCTCTCTCTCTCTCTCTCTCTCTATCTCTCTCTCTCTCACTCTCTCTCTCTCTCTCTATATATATATATATATATATATATATATATATATATATACATATATATATATATATATATATATATATATATATATATATATATATATATATAGAGAGAGAGAGAGAGAGAGAGAGAGAGAGAGAGAGAGAGAGAGAGAGAGAGAGAGAGAGAGCCTTCGCTTGAAACCTTCTAGCTATATTATAAATTTTCAGTATAGAAATATGCACACTATAAATTGTCACGTTTTCATTAGTGGTGTTTGCTGAGGTGTCGTAAAAGCCTGTTGACAAATACGAGGCCAAAGACTGATGTGTGTCAATGTCATTTGTGCCATTGTCAATGAATTATTGCAACAACAAATATAAGAGCTGCAATCCACCCCCAGAACAGCAAAAACACATTTTATATGTTCTGCGTTTATTTCAACTATTTTCTGAGATATTATATATCATGATTTTATTTTTACGAATAAAAATGTGTCAGTATTAAATTGTAGGGGTTGCTATAATGGGTATAAAAGGATCAGTATATGATTCTCAACTGTAGATTCAGTTTTCCTCTCTGAGATATCCTAGATTTCCTAGATAGATTTCCTAGATATCTGCTTTGGCGTTGGATACTTGCGTTAGTTGTTATATTAGATCCAGTAGCTACCATGTGCTATCCTAAGTGAAAGTATGATTTTCAGGACCCAGGGGGACATGTTAGCTGGCTTCTAACGTTGTTAGTAGCCAGCTAACATATCACCAGAGCCCAGTTATACTTCCCAGCATTACACTAACAGTAGATAATTGGTATTTAAACTCTACTTATAACTGGAAGACTGATTCTGAAAGTAATCAGAAACTATAAACAGACATCGCTATTGGTAATGATCGTAGAATTACCTTTTGAGCAGTTCGTAACCCACCTTTGTGATTACAGACTTTCCAGCGGATTTACATACCCATATTCCAATCCCCGGACCGTCGAAATCGTTATCAACAGTCGTAATAGATACCGATATGCCTTCAAAAGTTGTCAATAACTTGGTTTTACTTTACATATTCATTGTTTGGAATGGAACAGCAAAAGGGAAATCATTAGAATTTTATCAGATTTATTTACACAAAAATGGCAAATCACAAATTCTTAAAATTGCTACATTTAGTGAATTTGAATTGACTTGAGAATGGTCCAGGACGGACCGAAACGTCGTCGTCCCTTCAACTTCTAGTGTGTGGTCTGGTCAACTTTAGTGAATTTGTACAGTTTCTTTTTCATTTTTTAAATCAAAACATTGAATCGAGGTACAGGTACTGACGATGATAGTTTAGTCTAATCTGACAACATTATTTATTTTTATTTGTCAAAAATCGAGCTTTATGCCTATATTATTTTACCCTTATAACCCTTTAGGGAATGAATACTTCTTTTGGGACTCCATATCCTAAGTTGGATATCTATCTTCCCCTTGGATATCTATCTATCCCCTGTCTTAGACCGTAGGAACCCCTACCAATGGACTGTGGAATTATCAACACTCAACACTAATTGCAAATGTCTATTTCTATGTCTCTCACTCGATAGATTTGTATAATTTTCTCTCCTATTTTACCATTCTTGCTGTTTCTTTTCTCTCCTTCTTTTCCCTTATCTCTTTGCAAATTCCTTTTATTCTGACTACCTCTTCAAAGACGTACGTCATGAAGGGAAGGCGCAAAGAAAGTATTCAGAAGTTTTTGCTCCCAAACTTTCGCATTATTACTGTTCCTCTCTTCGTGGAAGGTAAATATTTGACGAGTTATAAAGTGAATAATTAATTCTTGTAGGTAGCTTAAAGTTATGTGATGCACTAGTTTTTCTTCTTTATGTCGGGGTGTCCTGTGTTTTAAGTTCCCTCCCCCAACCAACGTCTAGGTACTTGTTCCATGTTGGGGTATGTCATTGTTCCATGTTGGGTTTGTTGAGTTGTCATTGTTCCATGTTGGGCTAGTTGGGTTATTGCATTGTTCCATGTTGGAACAATGATATAACCCCCCCCCCCCCCAACACACACACACACACACACACACACACACACACACACACACACACACACACACACACACACACACACACACACACACACACACAACTACACTGGAATTGATCTCCACTACACCCACTTGATCATCAACCAACCCACCCACCCACCCAGCAGGCAAAGTGTACATAAAGAGTCCACGTGCCCTGAATAAAGACTCACCAACCTGCTCCTTACTCATCGCCTGAGGTGAGAGAAAACAACGGATGAGTAATGAGGACAGGTTAATTGCACGTGTGTTTAAGTGTGGCTCAGTTTATCCACAGAAATATCTATATTTAACGTGCAATACGCCAAAAAAAATTTACTCCAATGCTCCCTGGTTTGTTGCTCTGTTATTTTAATGATTAGTTTTTGTATCTGGTCTGCTGGGACACTGCAGAACACTGCAGAACACTGAAGAACACTGAAGAACACTGCAGGACACTGAAGAACACTGCAGGACACTGCAGGACACTGCTGCTCGTGTGTTTGTGTGTTTGGAAAACTCAGTAGTGTTAGTTGTTGCTCAGCGAAGGAGGGTTGTGTGTGTGTGTGTGTGTGTGTGTGTGTGTGTGTGTGTGTGTGTGTGTGTGTGTGTGTGTGTGTGTGTTTGTTGTTAAATGTATATTGCGTTTGTGAATGTTGTGGTATTTGTTGAGTGTGTGTATTGTGGGAAGTGTTGAGTGTGTGTTTGATATGCTTTGAGTGTGTTGTGGCATGTGTTGAGTGTGCGTGCTGTGGAATTTAGCTCATTTTCTTTCAAATACCTGGCCATAATTTGTTGTTTTTCTGCCCACTGCTCTCTGACACACACGCAATTTTCTTGTGGTATGTTTGTTATGATGTGGGTTGAGTGTGTGTGTGTGAGTGTGTGTGTGGGGTGTGTGTGTGTGTGTGTGTGTGTGTGTGTGTGTGTGTGTGTGTGTGTGTGTGTGTGTGTGTGTGTGTGTGTGTGTGTGTGTGTGTGTGTGTGTGTGTGTGTGTGTGTGTGTGTGTGTGTGTGTGAGTGTGTGTGTGTGTGTGTGTGTGTGCATGTGCGTGGACGTGCGCTAACCCAGTTCTAATGCGGTAGTTGAGATTCGGGTTCTTCACCACGCCTCACATTCTTTAATGGGGTCGTGTACAAGGTTCCCAGATTAGTAGACACTGTGATAACAACATTTCAACCAGCTGATTGTTTGCCTAACCACTTGGGCTGGACGGTAGAGCGACGGTCTCGCCTCTTGCAGGGTCTGCGTTCAATCCCCTACGTCCCTTATTCCTTAACCCCGTCCTATCTTAAATCCTTATCACCGTATCTCTTCCAAGTGCTATATAGTCGTAATGACTTGGCGCTTTCCCCTGATAATTGTAAATTGAGTACTCATTATAATTTTCTGTGCATTATTTTTTTTCATTATAAGAACATAAGAACAAAGGTATCTGCAGAAGGCCTATTGGCCCTTACGAGGCTGATTCTATTTATAGGAGCCCAATCCCACTCATATAATTATTTTTGCACTAAATTGTGCAATGTTGCTTAAGTACTCTATGATCCATTGCAACATTTTTTCCTTCTATCCCTAACTGTTTTTCTCTCTTATACATTGGCCCGTTCTTCTCCTTTCGGTTTGATATATTTTGCCTGGTTACAGAATTCAAGCATGTCGAATACTTGTTGAAACCAACCAACATAAGGTATGTTTCCGAGGTAAGATTACCTCATATATCTATATCTGTGTTGTGGTACAAATGTTCTCTCTAATTTTCGTAACATCTGCTTTCTTTTAAGGTGTTCTATCACCTTGTATAGTGGGCGGGTAAGAGTCAGTGACCTGTAGATTAACACCTGTTAATCTACAGGTGTTAATCTACTAAATTTTGATATCTTCTAATTTTATGGTAGTTCTCCTGCTTCTAATGACTTGTTGTATATCATAAATTGGGGTCAAGAAAGTGCTCCAGTGTTGTAATTAGTTCATCGAAGCCAGTTGATAACTGGCTTCGTAGTGGAATTGTTAACCCAGATACACTCTCAGGTATTATATATATATGGCTTTAGTTCTCAGGAATATATCTTGCTTATAACACCATTTTATAATAGATTGAGTCGGAACTAAATTATGGGATAAGTGGGAGAGAGAGAGAGAGAGAGAGAGAGAGAGAGAGAGAGAGAGAGAGAGAGAGAGAGAGAGAGAGAGAGAGAGAGAGAGAGAGAGAGAGAGAGAGAGAGAGAGAGAGAGAGAGAGAGAGAGAGGAGAGAGAGAGAGAGAGAAATACCTGGACTAGATACCTGGACCATTCTCAATCGACTTGAGAATGGTCCAGGACGGACCGAAACGTCGCCGTCCCTTCACATTCTAGTGTATGGTCTGGTCAACATACTTTAACCACGTTATTGTGACTCATCGCCTGCAGAGAGAGAGAGAACTGACAGACAGATACAAAGACAGAGACATCAGGCAAGCAGACATACAAACAAACACTCACATACACTCGCTTATTCTACCATCAGTCTCTGTTACCATGCTGGTAACAGAGATAATTGGTAGATAAGATAACTGTTGGTAGATATACATGCTGATAACAGAGATAACTGTTTGTTATAATAATATATAACAAGCAGAATGGCTTCCATTACAATGTGGCCAAATTCAGAAAGATATATATATATATATATATATATATATATATATATATATATATATATATATATATATATATATATATATATATATATATATATATATATATATATATATATATATATATATATATATATATATATATATATATATATATATATATATATATATATATATATATATATATATATAGATTCCAGTTAGGATCAAACTCAACCAGCCAATTAATCAAGCTACCATATAATAGATAGTTCCCATGCGAATACCATCTTTTCTTAATAATACACTAATTTTGACTTGCCTAAATTTTACGTGTTTTTTACATGATTACATGATTCACATGAAATGATTTACATGAATTTTACATGATTCACAACAAATATGTTGTGAATCAGATGGTTCTTTGATTTGATAAAGAGTGAGTTTAATGGCCCTTTGATTCAATGATTGGTTGTGGTACCTGGTAGGGATTGTTTGTTCTGATGATCTAAATGGATAAGTAGATTGTGGTTTCAAAGGCCCTCTTCTTGAGACAAAAAATAGAAAACATGCTAAGAGTGTGTAATGCTCTTGGATTTATCTATTTTGGTTCTATAGACACAAGACCCAATTCCATCCGGCTTGACTTTCCCCTATTACTAATTCAAGCCTAGATTGTTGACCAGACCACACACTAGAAGGTGAAGGGACGACGACGTTTCGGTCCGTCCTGGACCATTCTCAAGTCGATGTCTCAAGTTTACTTTAGCCACGTTATTGTGACTCATCGCCTGCTCAAGCCTAGATTTTTAAAGTAGTTTCAAGTTAAGATAATTAATAAGTTTTAATCTTTCTAATAATCTCACTGGCATTGCGTAAGATTAATAATTTATCAACTAATCACTCGTACAAATGGGCTATAGTGAGCCCATCTATATGTCTTCAATCTCAGTTTTATAAAATATAAATAATGGTGTTGATTCCCATTACTGATGATCCATTAACAAAAGTAATTAACGATACAATCAATGGTGTGGTGGTCACGGTACTGTGTACGTTTAGGGGTGATCCTTGACGTCATGGGTTCGAATCCTGGTCGGGTCCTTTGGAGTTCTTGTGAACCAATGCTCTTGGGTCCCGCCTCTCAACTCTCAGTCGACTGGTGTATAGGTTCTAGAGTCTAATGGGAACAATCTTTCATTAGCGAGACACTTTGGGGCTATAACAGTGACAAACGACATTAATTATCTTTAACTGCTTTGTTTGGGCTAGCTGCGGCTACTGCTACTGAGACGCACAGGTGATTAAACTCAAGATAAAGATAACAAATGATAACTAAAGTCTTAAGGAAAAATGCAGGCAATGAGTCACAATAACGTGGCTAAAGTATGTTGACCAGACCACACACTAGAAGGTGAAGGGACGACGACGTTTCGGTCCGTCCTGGACCATTCTCAAGTTGATTGTGTGATCTGAAGGAGAACTTTTCTGTATGAAACGCACCTGTCGCCAGATGCAGGCACAGATGTTGGCAACCAGGGAGGAGAGCCGGTCGGCCGAGCGGACAGCACGCGGGACTTGTGATCCTGTGGTCCTGGGTTCGATCCCAGGCGCCGGCGAGAAACAATGGGCAGAGTTTCTTTCACCCTATGCCCCTGTTACCTAGCAGTAAAATAGGTACCTGGGTGTTAGTCAGCTGTCACGGGCTGCTTCCTGGGGGTGGAGGCCTGGTCGAGGACCGGGCCGCGGGGACACTAAAGCCCCGAAATCATCTCAAGATAACCTCAAGATATAAGATCCCTACTGGATCCAGTAGGATTCAGTAGGATCTAATACTGGATTATTACACTGGATCCCTGATCCAGTGTAATAATATTACGAAGGACAATCAAGACTGTTGAGAACTCAGCAGTCAACCGATGGTAGGATGATTGTCAGCATCTAGTACAACCTGAAAAGAAAACCTGAACTCCATCCAGAATCAGCTTCAGTAGGTCAACGTACAGTTAGGGATCACAAAAACGCCATTTCACCTCTGATATCTCACCACAGTATTAATTCTGACTTAAAATTCCGGTTTTGCATTTCGCAGCTACTTAAGTACAGACAAATTTCTCAACGCCCTGTTGGACCAAGTTATCACAAGTCGAGCCTGGGCTCCAGGCCGGGCTCGGGGAATAGAAGAACTCCAGAAACCCTCTCCAGGCACACTCCAGGTACTAGCCTGCAGCCCAACAAACGTCTATTGTTCTAGCAAGTGTACAGAATGAAAATCCCATTTCCCAAATGATGGTTTTCTCCTCTGTCTCTCCTCCCCCAGCTGGTGCACAAGCAAGTATATCACCCTCCCCCCAGCTGGTGCACAAGCAAGTATATCACCCTCCCCCAGCTGGTGCACAAGCAAGTATATCACCCTCCCCCCAGCTGGTGCACAAGCAAGTATATCACCCTCCCCCAGCTGGTGCACAAGCAAGTATATCACCCTCCCCCCAGCTGGTGCACAAGCAAGTATATCACCCTCCCCCCAGCTGGTGCACAAGCAAGTATATCACCCTCCCCCCAGCTGGTGCACAAGCAAGTGTATCACCCTCCCCCCAGCTGGTGCACAAGCAAGTATATCACCCTCCCCCCAGCTGGTGCACAAGCACGTATATCACCCTCCCCCCAGCTGGTGCACAAGCAAGTATATCACCCTCCCCCAGCTGGTGCACAAGCAAGTATATCACCCTCCCCCAGCTGGTGCACAAGCAAGTATATCACCCTCCCCCCAGCTGGTGCACAAGCAACTATATCACCCTCCCCCCAGCTGGTGCACAAGCAAGTATATCACCCTCCCCCCAGCTGGTGCACAAGCAAGTATATCACCCTCCCCCCAGCTGGTGCACAAGCAAGTATATCACCCTCCCCCCAGCTGGTGCACAAGCAAGTATATCACCCTCCCCCCAGCTGGTGCACAAGCAAGTATATCACCCTCCCCCCCGCTGGTGCACAAGCAAGTATATCACCCTCCCCCAGCTGGTGCACAAGCAAGTATATCACCCTCCCCCCAGCTGGTGCACAAGCAAGTATATCACCCTCCCCCCAGCTGGTGCACAAGCAAGTGTATCACCCTCCCCCCAGCTGGTGCACAAGCAAGTATATCACCCTCCCCCCAGCTGGTGCACAAGCACGTATATCACCCTCCCCCCAGCTGGTGCACAAGCAAGTATATCACCCTCCCCCCAGCTGGTGCACAAGCAAGTATATCACCCTCCCCCCAGCTAGTGCACAAGCAAGTATATCACCCTCCCCCCAGCTGGTGCACAAGCAAGTATATCACCCTCCCCCCAGCTGGTGCACAAGCAAGTGTATCACCCTCCCCCCAGCTGGTGCACAAGCAAGTATATCACCCTCCCCCCAGCTGGTGCACAAGCACGTATATCACCCTCCCCCCAGCTGGTGCACAAGCAAGTATATCACCCTCCCCCCAGCTGGTGCACAAGCAAGTATATCACCCTCCCCCCAGCTAGTGCACAAGCAAGTATATCACCCTCCCCCCAGCTGGTGCACAAGCAAGTATATCACCCTCCCCCCAGCTGGTGCACAAGCAAGTATATCACCCTCCCCCCAGCTGGTGCACAAGCAAGTGTATCACCCTCCCCCCAGCTGGTGCACAAGCAAGTATATCACCCTCCCCCCAGCTGGTGCACAAGCACGTATATCACCCTCCCCCCAGCTGGTGCACAAGCAAGTATATCACCCTCCCCCCAGCTGGTGCACAAGCAAGTATATCACCCTCCCCCCAGCTGGTGCACAAGCAAGTATATCACCCTCCCCCCAGCTGGTGCACAAGCAAGTATATCACCCTCCCCCCAGCTGGTGCACAAGCAAGTATATCACCCTCCCCCCAGCTGGTGCACAAGCAAGTATATCACCCTCCCCCAGCTAGTGCACAAGCAAGTATATCACCCTCCCCCCAGCTGGTGCACAAGCAAGTATATCACCCTCCCCCCAGCTGGTGCACAAGCAAGTATATCACCCCCCCTCCCCAGCTGGTGCACAAATACACCCCCTGGGCCTCCCATCTGGTAGGGCCGATCGAAGAGAGTGCTAGCGGTCACTATGCCTCTTCCTCCTCCTCCTCCAGAAACCAGGTGGCGTGCCCCAGAAGCGTCTATCAACCACAAAAACATAGTCATTACCTACCTTTCTCGATATTTAGAGCTGTATTGATTGCAAGACGCGAGATCCACCTTCATAAGACCAGGGTATTAACCTTTACTTTAGGTAAAGGGGGGCAGTAAGGTACCTGTGTAATGCACTTGGTCTCGTTAACTTTAACACGAGCTAACATTTGGCCGTCCAGATTCACCTGGGTTTACGCGATTTATTGGGATGGAAAAGGGTAGATTTTTTGGGGGGTATCTATCAGGTATTTTATCCATGTTATGGGGTTTGTTTGCTGGTCGTGAGGTGTTTTATCCATGTTAAGGGTTTTGTTTGCTCTTAGCTCGAATGGGTATAATAATTGTTGTTATCTCAACTGAGTGTATGTGTTAGTGAGGGTATCTATCATCATCTAAATGTGTCAGTCGTCAGTAGAGAGTATCTGTCAGCACCCAAGCGCGCGCACACACACACACACACACACACACACACACACACACACACACACACACACACACACACACACACACACACACACAAGCACACTCTCATCAGTTAAAAGCTCCTACGTCACTCCATGTGGGTGTGAACTGACCAAATGCATTTAAACAAGTTATGGGGCGTCCTCACCGATAAAATGGACCTCTCAGTGATTGTATCCCTTGCATGAAAGTTTATCCAACTGATCAAATTGATAAAAATAAATTAGTTATTAATTTTGAATCAGTGGAAATTAGTTATGGACGCTGCCTCTGTGTTATATATGTGTTTTTGACAGCATTTGTCACCCACATTTGTCCACAATTGTCACCCAAATTTGTCCTCAATTGTCACCCAAATACGTTGCTTCCATAGCTGTGGGTCAGACGCCTACATCTCCGTGATGATGGGGGCTACTCCCAGTGGTGTTATATAAATAATTATGTCTGAGAGTTGTCACTGGGATTTATTTTTAATTGTCCAAACTAATGTTATTTGACATTGTTCACTGATAGGAAAATAATATGAATGTTTGTCATTGTATATTGGTGATTGTTGATCCCTGATTGTGTCCTTCAGGGTGAGGTGGATGCAGATTATAACAGAACACACAATCAGATAGTGGAAAGATCAGGAGAAAGAGATAAGCCAACATACCTATACAGCATTTGAAAGGTAAACGAATGGTGCCCAACTATTTGTACCATCGGGGGATCGAACCTCGACCCTGCAAAAAACGATACCGTCGCTATACCGACTAGACCAAACAGAAGACAGGATTCAATAGTTACAAAAATTCAGTTAGCATATGGATATGGAATATGAATATGCATATCGCTATCGATATCCACCTCTGCACGATATCGATATTTTAATAACTCGTTTATTGACAAGCAGTGACGAATGTTATCTGTATTCGTCAGGAGGTGTAATCTGGGGGATGATATATTGGTTGTATCATTTTATTGCATTATTAGTGTAGTAGCATTATCAGTTTAGGTGTAAAATACAATTGGTATCTCTTTGAAAACATGACTAATGAAAACATGTTCACGACTATTGTATAATTGTTGCTTGATCAGCAAGCTATTGTAGTGACCTTAACAACCCTCCTTAAGATGATTGTCCTTAATTTCAACACCAAACCGAATCAGATTGATGAGCTTGTCTCTTGTAGAGTTTAAAAACACGCTTGCTTTACATAACATATACTGAATGTTGTTATCTTGAGGTTATCTTGAGATGATTTCGGGGGCTTAGTGTCCCCGCGGCCCGGTCCTCGACCAGGCTAGAGGGTATATAAATTTATTTAGCTAAATTATCTTCAGGTGTTTTCACTTCCCGCCAAACACACACCGAAACTACAACGTTGGTACAACGTTCGAACAAGTTTTAACACTTCCTAACCAGTTATAACAACCAATATAGCAAGTTGTAACAACGTTCTAATACGTCATAAACACGTTAAGCCAAGATGTAACAACTTTATTATAAGTTGTAACAAGCGGAAAATAGAGACAATTACGGTTTGTGTTTCCAGGGTTATGCCTATAAAAGTGTACTCTAGACTGTTTTAACCTCCGGTATTGAGGGCCACATATTGTTTACATATTGGGCCACATATTTACATATTGGCCCACATATTGGGCCGCGGTAATGAGGGCCACATATAATACCCCAAGACTAATAATTCTGAATAGTTTTAAGGGTGCAATAAATACAGATTCCGGTCACGTATTAGTGGTTAAGTTGATGGACTGGATTATTTCAACCCACTAGATCTCACAGAGTTTTTATCTGAACGTCCATTTATAAATGGGAAGGGGGATTGCAAGAGTGGTTAGCTATTGCTCTGATAATCCATCTTCTGTTCAAGTGATAGAAGATAGACTAAGAATATTTTATCTAATATGCCCAGTTATTTTCCTGAGCTAGATAGATTTTTCTGCCGGTTCGGATCTTCCTGTATTTTTAAAATGATGCGAGATTGCAAAATAAGGACTTGATGGTCTTGATGTATCAGCTGTACCAATTATCTTGCTATTCACTTATTATTACAGTCTGATCGAGAAGTCAAACATGGTGAAACGTTCCCTAGGGTCTCACAAACGTTCCCTAGACTCTCACAAACGTTCCCTAGGCTCTCACAAACGTTCCCTAGACTCTCACAAACGATCCCTAGGCTCTCACAAACGTTCCCTAGGTTCTCACAAACGTTCCCTAGACTCTCACAAACGTTCTCTAGACTCTCACAAACGTTCCCTAGGTTCTCACAAACGTTCCCTAGGTTCTCACAAACGTTCCCTAGGGTCTCACAAACGTTCCGGAGCTCTCCCTGTAAGAGTTTCCGAGCTACTTTGAATGTTCCTGAATTTGTCTATGAATTATACCTTAGTGAATCCTAATAGTCTAATTGCAGTCCCCGTGGTGCAGTGGTAAAACATTCGCTCGGCGCTTCACGAGCGCTTTGGCCTGGGTTCGTATCCAGGCTGGGCAGGGTTTACCGGTGCGTCAATCCTCAACTGTAGCCTCTGTTCAGCCAACAGTAAAATGGGTACCTGGTTGTTAAACGATTTGGCGGGTCGTATTCCAGGGAATATTAGGATTAAGGACTTGCCCGAAACGCTACGCGTACTAGTGGCTGTACAAGAATGTGAGAACTCTTGTAAGAACTCTTGTAAGAACTCTTGTAAGAACTCTTGTAAGAACTCTTGTAAGAACTCTTGTAAGAACTCTTGTAAGAACTCTTATAAGAACTCTTATAAGAACTCTTATAAGAACTCTTATAGTACATATAAGCTACCACGTCAAAAGAAACTCTGCCCATTGTTTCTCTCCGGCGACCGGGATCGAACCCGGGACCACAGTTGTGTCAAGTTCCCTGAAACTTCAGATTTTTCACTGTTGAAGATATTATTTTCACTGCTGGTCTCAATATCACTTTTTTGTGGCTTTCTACGATTATCACCGTTCGTTAATATTTTATTTATCAGTGGAAAACTCCAAGTTATTACGACTATATAGAACTTGGAACGGATAAGGATAAAGATTTGGGATAGGACGGAGGGAAAGGAATGGTACTCAACCACCTGGACGGTCGGGGATTGAACGCCGACCTGCATGAAGCGAGACCGTCGCTCTACCGTCCAGTCCAAGTGATTGGGCAAATAAATAAAGCCCGTGTTATGAGTAAGAATCCGTTGAGAGAATGCGTGTGAGGTCAGTAGCACTCTCGGTTGCAATTCTTTTAGCCATGTCATGGCGCAATCGACTAAGGCGCGTCTGGGATAGTCTCGGACGTAGGTTCGAACCCTCATCACGGCCCTTGTGTATTTGTTCATTGATAGAACATCCTGCATCTTGGTGTGAGCGCGAAGCGGAGGAGGAGGAGGAACTATCAGCAGAAAGCGCCAAGCCATTACGACTATATAGCACTGGAAAGGGGTCAGGATAAGGATTTGGGATGGGACGATGGGAAGGAATGGTAGTTATTCTGAGTGTGTGGAACGCCTGGGGGGGGGGTAATCAGACCCACTTGCGGTAATCAGACTTACAGTTGTAATCTTTAATATCTCCTCTGTTACAGAGACCTTGGGGGAATACAGTCTCCTATCTCTAATGTGTTCTGATAATGTAAACAGGATTATGTTCTCTGCCTGGTGGGAGGAATATTTAATTTAACGAAGACTCCCCTACTCACATTGATTTAATTACATTCATTGTAAACAAAAATTACATTATATAACAAAACTGTATATTAATTCTTAAGTGGTTTTATATATAAAAAATATTAGTTTACTTTCATGGTTTCCCTATATGTGTATCTTGTATGTAGTTTTTCAAATGTCATTGTACTGTCATTATTTTTCGGCTTGACTTTGTTGTTACTGTGCCAGAGTCATTGTAACCTGTTAATCATTTAATCCTGTTATCATTCAGTCCTGCTGCCATTCAATCCTGCTATCATTCAATCCTACTATCATTCAATCCTGCTATCATTCAATCCTGCTATCATTCAGTCCTGCTACCATTCAATCCTGCTATCATTCAATCCTGCTATCATTCAATCCTGCTATCATTCAGAGAAGTGCTGAGACAGTCGACTTGATAAGGGCCCATGCCGGACCGAAACGCTGTCATCTCTTCATTTTCTGGAGTGTGGTTTGAGTTCGAACATTCATGTTTCGAGCATTCATGTTTCGAGCATTCATGTTTCGAGCATTCATGTTTCGAGCATTCATGTTTCGAGCATTCAAGTTTCGAACGTTCATATTTCGAGCATTCATGTTTCGAGCATTCATGTTTCGAGCATTCATGTTTCGAACGTTCATATTTCAAACATTCATGTTTCGAGCATTCATACGAAATCATAGATAATATACATTCGTGTGTTACTTCTTGTTAAACATCCGTGAATGAGCACGTATAAATCCTGTCGTAAGCAGACCGATAAAAAGCAACAATCAAGGAGTCAAGAAAGCAATCAAGAAACACAGCAGAGTCAAGACTTTCCGGACGAATAAACAGAGATTTAAACATCTAAATGTTGCAGAATGCACAAGAGCAACGTCGAGTGAACCTTATAAACATATGCACTATGGTAGACAGTGAGAGGGGGGCTGCTGAGTGCTTGACAGCTGCACTGAGCCAGCTGTATCGCGCCAGCTGCACTGAGCAAGCTGGAATGAGAAACCAATTCCTGTGACGTGTCTGAAATATCCCAGCTGGGGTAATGTCTGGCGTGCTTAGCGGATTCCGCGCAACACCTCACGACTGATAGAGCATTTGAAGGCTGAACATTTTGCATTTCTCGCTTCCCACGTGGGATAGAGAGATGCAGCGGAAAGGGAAATGATGTGTGTTTAAATGCTGTCGATTCCTTAGTTTCCCAACCAGAGGAACACTTCAGGTCATATCACAGAACACACACCAGTGGCCAGACCAGAGAGAGAGAGACAGAGAGAGAGAGAGAGAGAGAGAGAGAGAGAGAGAGAGAGAGAGAGAGAGAGAGAGAGAGAGAGAGAGAGAGAGAGAGAGAGAGAGAGAGAGAGAGAGAGAGAGAGACAGACAGACAGACAGACAGACAGACAGACAGACAGACAGACAGACAGACAGACAGAAAGACAGACAGAGAGACAGAGAGAGAGATGATAATAGCTAACAATATTCAACACTCTACCAATGATTCCTAAGATTTCTGTAATTAAAGCATCACATCCATAAGCAATCAAACTTAAAATTACTACAATTTCCTTGTAAAACAAAATCGAAACGAATAAATATATATTTTTTGAGATTTCTCTTCAACTTTCAAGTTGGCGAACCATTAAAATTTCGCAGGTAAATTACAGCAAAAGTTCAACCGTAAATTTTCGGTGATTCGGAAATTAAGTGCTGACGTTGAAAGACTTGGGGAAGGGTTTTGGGCTCAGTTTAAACCAGCTCCTTCGATATTTTTCGACGGAAGTCTGACACGAACGACGAGTCGTGACCTTTGACACACGAAATCGCTATTAATTACTTTAATTTCACTTGTAATATTGCTAGAGAAAGTTTTATTTACAAGCTAATGTACTGTAAAATGACCTTTTATTACTTGTTTTACTACGATCACTGAACACTCTATGGAAATCCCTCCAAATATTTCATACTATTTGCTAATATTCCTCTCTGTATTAGCTAATATTCCTTAAAGCATTTAACGTAGTCCGTCTACGATGAGCCTATGTCCGTTCCAAACTCCATACCATTCAGCCTGCAAATTTCGGCGAAGCTGACCCAACGTGCCTGGTGTCCAAATTTGGACAGACAAACAGACATACAGACAGACAGACAGACATTCTCTCTATCTAGAGTTTACTAATTAAAATTTGTTAATATATTTTGAAATTGATGGTTTCCAATTCCTGGGATTAACTTTAGTATCCTTCTCAATAGCTATTATAATATATTAATTTATAAATTTTGACACTAGCTCTCCACATATGTCAGTTGCTTAATTTAGAACCTGTACTTGAGGTCGATCTCGAACCCATTGTTGATGTGACGACTTATATTGAATTTTGTAACTAGCTCATCAAGATTGTAACTTGCTTAGCTGAATGAATTGTGGGGTTCAGTCCCTGAGCCCATTATGTGCCTCTGTAACCCTTTCCACTACCGCCCACAAGATGGGTATGGGGTGCATAATAAAGGAACTAAACTAAACTATTATAATATATGTCCATTCAACAGTATGAAGACCAGAACTTAACTTGATGATCGAAATGTGACAATAAGAAGTGAAAGTTAATTTTGTTGACCAGACCACACACTAGAAGGTGAAGGGACGACGACCACAATCGTCTTGAGAATGGTCCAGGACGGACCGAAACGTCGTCGTCCCTTCACCTTCTAGTGTGTGGTCTGGTCAACATACTTTAGCCACGTTATTGTGACTCCTCGTCTGCAAGAGGAAGTTAAAGTTCAGGAATAATATAAGTTGATTGGTGTGAGGCTTTTGCTTATGAACCTCTAGAGGGTTATTAAGGCCCCCTTAACAGCTTGCTAACGAAGCATTAAGGGTACTTTATTAAGGGTACTTTACCCCTGAACATTGTCCAAGAGGAAATTAAACTCTTAATGTGTATACTCCCTGAAGCGGTGTATATATATATACACTCTAGTGTGTATAGTTCTATTGTCAAATGTCTTATATGTAATGTTTCTAGAAGTATATTTTAATTAGTTTCGCTCATACATGCCTTAAATTTTTGCCTTAAGATTCCTACTAATAATAACTAGCAGATCCTTTGGGCAATTTCTGGCTTGTCTGTAGGGGCCTGACAGCTGAGTGGACAGCGCTTCGGATTCGTAGTCCTGAGGCTCTGGGTTCGATCCCCGGTGGAGGTGGAAACAAAAATGGGTATTTTTTTTTCACTCTGATGCTCCTGTTACCTAGCAGTAAATAGGTACCTGGGAGTTAGACAGCTGCTACGGGCTGCTTTCTGGGGATGTGTAACAAAAAGGAGGCCTGGTCGAGGACCGGGCCGCGGGGACGCTAAGCCCCGAAATCATCACAAGATAACAAGATATTGTCCAGATGATAAAAGATAGCTCTTATTATTACCTAGAATTATTACGAAACAGCTGCATCTGTTGTGTTTTTGTCCAGTTTTAAAAAATTATGTAAATAGTCTTGAAGATATTTTGTAATATCACCTCAATATATATCCTTTATTATTATTAACATCTTTATTGACAAAATTAATTACAAATTTTGCCTAATCTGAGGATTTCGATTAAGTCTTATTAAAGTGAGGATAATGCTGGTATTCACTGTCACGCAGGACAGAGGGCCATACATAAGACAATAGGTCTAAACTGTAATATATATCCTGCCCTATTTTTGTATTGTGTTCGTGTGAAAATTTGCAAATGTGACTGTTCAATCCCGTGTCTAAATCCTGCATATAGTTGAGACTTTATTGATTTCAAATTAATTACAAATTGATACTGAAAAAAATTCTGCACCAGTAACTCACTATATAAATGACTGTATACTGACTCTCTCTAAACGAGTATATTAATTGCTTCTAAAAAAAAAATGTTGCATTTATTCGATTCTTTTAAAAATAAAAAGCCTTTTTAAAATCTTTTTTTCCCTTTGCCAAGTGCTGCATACACAATTTAACTCACTTATTGTTGATTTATTTATTTGCCATTTTAATTCCTTGCTAGATAGGGGTACTGTCAATTGTTTATGTATATGGAAAAATGCATTCGTATGATCGAGGGAACGACATGAATTTTTATCCCTACGCAGCCCACTATGCTATCAGTTATATGAAATAATCGCAATAATTAAACTATTATCCCTGCAATCCAACTTTTATCCCTATCTCTCACTCTCCATCCACTTATATCCATTTATTTCTCACCCCCTTTCTCCACCCACTGCAATCTACCCCTCTCCACACATCGTCCTCCCTTCCCATCTTTATCCACCTCAGCTATCTACCTTTTCTACTCCTCTCCTACCTCTACTTTTCCCGCCCTTTCATACTTATTTTTATCTCAGCTTCAGCTTCCATCTATCCTTTCGTCCTTTCTTCTATCGCCACTCTTCTACCTCTCTCTCTCTCTCTCTTTCTCTCTCTCTCTCTCTCTCTCTCTCTCTCTCTCTCTCTCTCTCTCTCTCTCTCTCTCTCTCTCTCTCTCTCTCTCTCTCTCTCTCTCTCTCTCTCCCTCTCTCTCTCTCTCTCTCTCTCTCTCTCTCTCTCTCTCTCTCTCTCTCTCTCTCTCTCTCTCTCTCTCTTTCTCCCTCACTCCTCTTCGTATGGTACTTCCAAGTGATGGTTATCTCTGAAGACTTTGATAGCAACAATGGAACACGTGAAGTGACTATGATCTCCAGATGCAGGTCGGTGTTCAATCCCCGACTGTCCAAGTGGTTGGGCAACCATATCTTTTCCCCCGTCCCATCCCAAATCCTTATCCTGATAATTTTCCAATTGCTCTATAGTCATAATGGCTCGGGCTTATCTCTTAATAATTCCCTTCCAGACTCCGCTAATACATAATTCTGCAGCTGCTTGACTTCTGAAGCATGATACAGGAAGGTTTGTATCCTGGTGTAGTGGTGTTCATCTCGAAGTTCATCATCTCATCTCGAAGAAGTTCATCTTCATGCACTTCTCTCTATGCATGAGAGTAGCACCTTGCTTGCATATGAGCTCCTTCAGTGAGCTAGAGAACATCTGCATTAGATAACGAGCTGGTGCAATCGTGTATTCTCACTTGAACGAGTCTGATACGAGTCTCGCATCACTGATTACACTGAGGGAGCTGATTGCCCTCCCAGCTCTGAATGATGATTTGAGCAACACTGATCTATCTCTCCTGTTGAGTATTCATCAGTCAACATTCAGTTGCACCTCTCTCTTGTAGTTGCCAACTGATCTTTGGAATTAATAGATAGACAGGGTTAAGGAAGGTAGTTATTAATTGCTCAAGGTGAAGAGTTTTGCAAGTGATAATTATAATTTTTTCCCCAAAGTCAGTGAAAAGTCTTTTTACATTTAGTGATAAACTGGTACTTTCTGAGTGCTGGGGTCTGAGTACTGTGATATCATCTATTCTGAATATATTTCTGGATATAGTTAGAGCACAATTGGTGTATGTTATGCAAACGTCAAATTATGTTGAGATATCCTAATATCCTGACATAAATCATCGTTGCAACGTAGGTGTCAAGCTTTCATATCCTGGGAAAGTTGCGAAGCTTAAGCTGACGCAGTCTCAAGTTATGCCAAAGCTTAATGGTATTTAAAGTTACGAGATCATTAAAGACTTAGGAGACTTATAATAGATATCTACCTCTTGCTATCTTACTAGCAATACTTACCCAAAATTGCGACACTTGCATTATAAGTCCTCAAAAATATATTGTGGATTTTGTCTGCTGTATATAAAGTCTTTAAAGATTTAATCCCAATACGAATGTCGTTTTGGTAGAAGTGTTGTTGTCAGGGGAAAGCGCCAAGCCATTACGACTATATACCCTGGAAACACAAACCGAAACTGTCTCTATTTTCCGCTTGTTACAACTTGAAATAAAGTTGTTACATCTTGGCTTAACGTGTTTATGACGTATTAGAACGTTGTTACAACTTGCTATATTGGTTGTTATAACTGGTTAGGAAGTGTTAAAACTTGCTCGAACGTTGTACCAACGTCGTAGTTTCGGTGTGTGTTTGGCGGGTAGCACTTGGAAATAACTAATCACCGTAATTACCCTCAAACTGACGTCTTAAGACCCCGAAACTTCAGAACGGTTCTTGACCCGACATCTTGAAAGGAATTACATGCTGCTCCTTCTCAGGAGGAAACCAAGAGTAGGAACAACATCTTAACTATCCAAGTGCTGGCGGAGGGGAGTTAATTATAGCCTCGTTCCTCCCTCCCTACCACAATAGTCTTGTCGATCCACCAAGTTGAGAATGTCGAAACCTTTCAATAATTTACAAAGAGCTTATGTTAATTATTTTGAGGTTCATACTCGTTTTAATTAGCTCAAAAATATTGAATATTCAGGTGCATTCTGTTTAGTTTTGAAAGCAACAAATTTCCAGCGCATTCTCATTGCCTATTTGTTAGCAAAAAACACAGTAAATAGTCTACCAATTAGTAGTCTAAGTAGGAACAGAGATATAGATACATGGAAAGTTGTGGTTCTTGCCAGTTATCGTGTTTATAACCCGGTTATCCGGCCTAATAAAGGGGCAATATTCGTGGAATCCTAGATAGCAAGATAGAGATAGGTAGAGACAGAGATAGCTAGGTATAGATATAGATAGGCACATATAGAGATAGAGGGAAGACAGACTGACAGACAGACAGACAGAGGGAAGACAGACAGACAGACAGACAGACAGACAGACAGACAGACAGACAGACAGACAGACCCGAGCAACGCTGTATACCCCTTGTAGTTATTACAAAAAAATAATTTTAGCAATTTCATAACAAAGATGTTTTTGAAGATCTTAATGGCACATTTATTTGTTTATAATAATGAAAGTTGATTTTAACTTTTCATTAGCATTTTCATCACAATATATCGCAATAATAACAAAAAATTATATTGAATTGGTAGTTATAAATAAACGCAACATGATGCAATGACAAATATTCACACCTACGACAAATGAGTGAAATCAATCACGAATTACGTCAGAATTAATGAACTAATCGCGATGCACTAAACATAGGAGAATATGAGAGACGAGAATGAGTTGTGAAATATGCATTCTGGACAATAATTGGTCTACAGCACATGAGTAAAATTGGGTTTGTAAACTAAGAATCATCAATAAGAGTGTTTTTAGAGTAGTTTCGAATGCTATGATTGGTCCACATAGCCCCCCCCCTCCCCACACTGTAATAGGTCAACACGGACCACCCTCCAGCACTATGATTGGCCCTCGCTGTGATTGGTCCACAGGGGGCCACCCGTGCAGGGACTGACCAATAGAGGGCCACACTTGTTACAACACATGAACAGCCTCCAGCGCCTGTGGTTGGCTCGTCACATAGAACCACACACACTTAACTAGTGCAAAAATAACAACTCTTTATTTTTATAGAAACTCAAAATCTTTTTAATTTCACTGAACTACCGAAATTTTTACATTGGGTTGTTTACTGTTTACATTAAGATTCATTAAGTGAAAGAACAAGTGAAACGCACTTCCTCTTGTTTATTGGACTATGTTTCTTCAAGATTTCACAAACTAAACTAGGGATATTCCTCCAAGACGTCACAAACTCTAACTGTTCCAGCGATATTCCTATAGAGATCACAAACGCCAACAATCCTAGTGACGGTCCCCGTAGCCATCACAAACTCCTAACTACTCTAGAAACGGTGTTTCTAGAGTAGTTATCATTAGAGTAGTAGAATCATCAAAACCAATCGCTAGGTTACCCCTATGTTGTGCTAGAAGGAGGGGGACTCAAGTTTATGGGTTGAGAACTTTGCAAAGTTCACCCTCACCTGTCATCAAAAATGTCATGGAGGTATCTGTAATCACAGGAACATAACACC
Source organism: Procambarus clarkii (assembly GCF_040958095.1). Taxonomy (NCBI): domain Eukaryota; kingdom Metazoa; phylum Arthropoda; class Malacostraca; order Decapoda; family Cambaridae; genus Procambarus; species Procambarus clarkii. Next base: position 7,008,753 of record NC_091153.1, on the reverse strand, counting down.
CATAAATTCCACCGTTTGTGGACCCCCCTAGTCAATAAATACCAAACAAAAGCTTTCACTCGGACAGAAATGTACTCACTCAGATTGCAATTCTTTTTCCGTGAGCTATTTAGTAATGACAGTAGCTGCCAATTTATCACAGGTTGTAATAAAGAGTATTATTTACCTTGTGACAACTTGAGGTAAAGGATATCCACGTAGAGAATTTTAAATAATGTTGGTAACACTTTACTCAATAAATAATTTAGTGTAAAACACAATACCGGGGATTATTCATACTAAATTTTTTGTGTACATTCAGATATCAATTTTTCATAAACAGGACTTAACTTGCAGGTGTTGTAAACATCTGTGTAATACACAGAGTAATTATATAACACAAATCATGTAATATCACAAGTAATTAAGACTATGAGTGGAAAATACATATTAGTCACGAAGATATATAGAAACTAGTCTGGCATCGCCCCCCCCCTAAGTGTAAACAGTGATTTACAGTGTAATATACTTTCAGAATAGCTGCACACACACACACACACACACACACACACACACACACACACACACACACACACACACACACACACACACACAAACACACACACACAAACACACACACACACAAACACACACACACACACACACACACACACACACACACACACACACACACACACACACACACACACACACACACACACACACACACACACACATTCCTACACGACAAAATTAGGGTACAGTCATGTCAGTAAAATATCAGTGACAACTTGATATACTCAGAATATCAAGTTGATATACAACTTGATATACTATAGAATATATATATACTATATATATTCTATATATAGTTGAAGTGATACATAAAAAAAAAATTTGCCCTGACAAATAATTTGTATCAAATAAAGTAGTTTTAAGACTCGAGACTTTAAAGACTAGAACGGTAGGCTTAAAGTAGGTTCAAGATTTCAATGGGCAATGAGGCAAATTTATTGATTTTTCATTGTAATGCGAGATAGTGAACGACGTACGCGTTCACAAGTGAAGGCCACGAGAGGACAACCAATCACCGGTCAGTAGCCGGGTCGTTAGTGCGTTCACTCTCATTAGTGGTGTAAATAACCTTAATTTTCAACTTAAAAGACCTTGTTGTGTCAGTCCTCTGTACATCCCATTGGTGAGACTTGCAAACAGGACTCTTCTTCGTCACAAGCTTATACAAGATAAGCTTAACGTAGCGTAATAGAAGTGGGATCCCTTGATTGTTTCAAGCGTAGATTAGACATATGAATAAGATTGGGTGGGTTATAAATAAGAGCTGCCTCGTATAAGCCTTCTGCAGTTACCTATATTCTTATGTTCTTATGTAAGATCATGTGATTATATAACCTTAGAGTCATCTTCAGTCCTCTTAGTCCTTGGTTATATTAAATGGGATTTCCTTGAGATCACTGTTGACCAAACACACACTAGAAAGTGAAGGGACTACGACGTTTTGGTCCGTCCTGGACCATTCTCACGTCGATTGTTCCCAAGCTCTCTGCCTATATCGATGCTATTCATATCTCCCTGCTAGCTAATGCTAAGTGTAAAATACTATTTTCTTACGTTTAAGATCTAATTTAGTTTAAGAGCTTAGCTAATTGTTGACCAAACCACACTCTAGAGAGTGAAGGGACTACGACGTTTCGGTCCGTCCTGGACCATTCTTAAGTCGATTGCCTATTCTCATCCCTGGACCATTCTCACAATCGACTTGAGTATGGTCCAGGACGGACCGAAACGTCGTCGTCCCTTTGCCTTCTAGTGTGTGGTCTGGTCAACATATTTCAGCCACGTTATTGTGACTCCTCGTCTCCTTAGCTAATTGTAAACAGTTTTATGCTTCTTTTATTTTGTTATCGTCTACTTCCGTGATATGTTCTCTCAATTTAACTGAACAAGATGGCGCATAAGTATGAAGTCAGGGGGTGTAATGAGGCCTTTTTAGCATTTCGTGACATTCTTGCACAAAAAGGTGATTCGATAGGTCACGCATTTCTGAATCTGCCCTGGGATTGGTCGGCTGTCAGCACTCGCTAACCAGATGCTATGACCTGAGGGAAGGTGTTGACTCCCTTGACAGGAAGCGTGACATGCAGTACTAGTGAACGTCTTTCATGGTGAATGAATTTAATACAAAAGAAGTGTTTTTTCATCATAACAGCTTGATATTCGTGGACGCCCAGCGGAAGCGTGTGTGTGTGTGTGTGTGTGTGTGTGTGTGTGTGTGTGTGTGTGTGTGTGTGTGTGTGTGTGTGTGTGTGTGTACTCACCTAGTTGTGCTTGCGAGGGTTGAGCTTTGGCTCTTTGGTCCCGCCTCTCAACCGTCAATCAACTGGTGTACAGATTCCTGAGCCTACTGGGCTGTATCATATCTACATTTAAAACTGTGTATGGAGTCACCCTGCACCACATCACTGCCTAATGCATTCCACCTGTTAACTACTACACACACACACACACACACACACATAGAGTGAGACTATTTACTCACAAAACTAACTTTTCCACTTAATTACTGACTCATTGGCTCCCTCACAGCCCTCCCTTCTCCTACCCTCTCTTCTCATACTTAACCACACCACGTATTTCAATCTGCACTAATTTTAAATCCCATTAAAGTTACTTATGGCGACACAATTCTCATTGGCCCTTGTATACAATTCATAAAATTCTTCGTACTGATAAAAATATATAGCAATGTTGCTGCAATATAAAACCTTCAATTGTATCTTGAAAACAATTCGTTTCTGACTGGTCGTGATTAATGAGAGCAAAAGAAAATACGAACTGTGTTTCAATATGTGTATCACGAATTTACGAAAGCGAGAGATTCGTAAATTTCCAACTATTTTTGTTCATGTCAGGAGGAAAGGTGCGTTAGGTGAGGGTGAGAAAGAGAGAGAGAGAGAGAGAGAGAGAGAGAGAGAGAGAGAGAGAGAGAGAGAGAGTTCAGTCTATCTTCATACCACATCTGAAATTTTTGGATAAACCTCGATGCCAAACTCTATTTATTTTCAAGTTTCCTTGTGTACTTTTTGAGGTTTTGGGCTACGATATGGCTGCATACTCTGGACTGGTCCCACGTAGGTGTTGTGCAGTGATCATAGTGCTCCCTGACTTAGGTTCTTGAATGTAGAGTATGCTGCTGACGTTATTCTATTTCTATATTATTCTGGATTTAAGCTGTAATGTCAAACCCAAACTTTTCTCACACGTCATAATGGGGTTATTTTTCTATTATTGTAATCCGTCCTTTTGGTCTCCTGTAATCCTTTCTCGTACCAACTTTGCAGCTGATGTAATTCATCTTTATGTATCTTACAGTCCTCATCTGTCTCCACTGCTCTCTTTGACTTAGCATCGTTTGCAAACTTTGATAAGTAGGACTTATCCCCTATTATTAGATCATTAGTATAGATGAAACACACTGTAGGTCCCAGCAAGAATCCTCGCTCATTATCCCTTCTCCTTGAGGTTATCTTGAGATGATTTCGGGGCTTGGAATCCCCGCGGCCCGGTCCTCGACCAGGCCTCCTTTTTGTTACACCTCCCCCCCCCCCCCCCCCCCAGGAAGCAGCCCGAAGCAGCAGTTTAACTCCCATGTCTAACTGTTTAACCCAACTCAAGACAGATTTCTAACCCCTCACTATGACACCCTAATTCTTAGAATAAATTGAATAATATTCTTATATCATTCATGCAACTTCAATCATTAGTTGGGACAGCAAATCAAATCATATCAAATCAAAAGCTTCAGTCACAAAACGTTTTATATATATAGTTTCAAAAACTCACATAAAAACGGCAGTTTAAGCATTCGACTAGTTTGATTAAGAGTCAAACTTTAATTTCACATTGACAATCTTCAAAATTATGAAAATGAATCGAAATGATGTGTCTAGAGATTTAAAATATTACCTCAAGCACTTTCACGTATTTCCTGATGACGAGTGATGTATTGTCAAGAGTTAATTACTTTGTCTGAATGTTATTAAAAGGGAATTGAAAAGAAAAAGAGCCCAATTGTCTCCGGAACCTTCACACAAACACAAAAAAGGTACACACACACACACAGACACACACACACACACACACACACACACACACACACACACACACACACACACACACACACACACACACACACACACACACACACACACACACACAGACACACACACACACACACACACACACACACGAACACACACAGACACACACAGGCACACACCCACAAACACACACAGGCACACTTACACACAAACACAGACAGGCACACTCACACACGAACACACACAGGCACACTTACACACGAACACACACAGACACACACACACAAACACACACACACAAACGCACATGCTAGGTTGGCCAACATAAGAACTGCTTTTAGAAACTTGTGTAAGGAATCGTTCAGTACCCTGAATACCACTTATGTCAGACTAATCCTCGAATATGCAGCTCCAGCCTGGAGTCCATACCTAGTTAAACACAAGACAAAGTTAGAGAAGATTCAACGGTATGCCACCAGACTGGTCCTGGAACTGAGAGGTATGAGCTACGAGGAAAGGCTACAGGAGCTGAACATCACGTCCCTGGAAAACAGAAGAGAAAGGGGAGACATGATAACCACCTACAAAATTCTCACGGGAATTGACAGGGTGGACAAAGACAAACTCTTTAGCACGGACGGGACACGAACTAGGGGACACAGGTGGAAACTTAGTGCCCAAATGAGCCACAGAGACATTAGAATTTTTTTCAGTGACAGAGTAGTTAACAAAAGGAATGCATTAAGCAGTGATGTGGTAGAGGCAGACTCCATACACAGTTTCAAATGTACATATGATAGAGCCCTGTAGGCTCAAGAACCTGTACACCAGTTGATAGACAGTTGAGAGCCGGAACCAAAGAGCCAGAGCTCAACCTCCGCAAACACAACTAGGTGAGTACAACTAGATTAATACACACTCACTCCACTGTCGTTTCCTTACATATAAACTCACATATTCCTTCTAACAATATGAGTGACGTGAGGTGATTTTATAACTTGATATAGATTTTTTCCCCATGGAACTAAACATGCAGAAAAATACGTATTCCCACGCAGATTTGGGCATTGTGGGCTTTGATAAATGCTGACAGATTGCTTGAGAGCGTGCTGGGCCACCGTGCTCCAATAGGGGCTCCCAGACATAGCGTGCTGAGCCACTGTGGCCCAGAAGGTGCCACAGACATAACGTTCCAGTAAGCCAATCTATGTAGGTGTCTCCACACACGCAGACGTCACAGGCATTGGGCGACAGTTTGCTGGATTTCGGGACCCAAGAGCTAGAGCTTAATCCATTTTAACACATGTAATAACACGTGCACATACGTTCATGTACAAGTTGTCTAACCACTTGTGCTGGACGGTAGAGACAAGAATTTATGTAAATCCCTTGTTCATACTACATAGAAAGGTAAATATGATATAAAACTGATGTCCTCGAATATATATATATATATATATATATATATATATATATATATATATATATATATATATATATATATATATATATATATATATATATATATATATATATATAGTTTGGTGGTAGGCGTCGATAGAACTCTCTAATGTTATAAATAGACGTAGCGTGTTGTAGTGCACTGATGACTTAAGACCGACGCTGGTGATCAGTCATACCAAGTCCGACACAATCATGAAAATCAAGTCCTACACAATCTTCCCCTTGTCGCTACACATATGAACATGCCATAGGGACATTGATCTCTCATACTCATCAGTCACAGACCAGAGTGAACCTTGGACCACACACACACACACACACACACAAATATATATATATATATATATATATATATATATATATATATATATATATATATATATATATATATATATATATATATATATATATATATATATATATATATATATATATATATATATATGTCGTACCTAGTAGCCAGAACGCACTTCTCAGCCTACTATGCAAGGCCCGATTTGCCTAATAAGCCAAGTTTTCATGAATTAATTGTTTTTCGGCAACCTAACCTACCTAACCTAACCTAACCTAACTTTTTCCGCTACCTAACCTAACCTAACCTATAAAGATAGGTTAGGTTAGGTTAGGTAGGGTTGGTTAGGTTCGGTCATATATCTACGTTAATTTTAACTCTAATAAAAAAAAATTGACCTCATACATAATGAAATGGGTAGCTTTATCATTTCATAAGAAAAAAATTAGAGAAAATATATTAATTCAGGAAAACTTGGCTTATTAGGCAAATCGGGCCTTGAATAGTAGGCCGAGAAGTGCGTTCTGGCTACTAGGTACGACATATATATATATATATATATATATATATATATATATATATATATATATATATATATATATATATATATATATATATATATGTCGTACCTAGTAGCCAGAACGCACTTCTCAGCCTATTATGCAAGGCCCGATTTGCCTAATAAGCCAAGTTTTCATGAATTAATATATTTTTTTTATTTTTTTCTTATGAAATGATAAAGCTACCCATTTCATTATGTATGAGGTCAATTTTTTTTTATTGGAGTTAAAATTAACGTAGATATATGACCGAACCTAACCAACCCTACCTAACCTAACCTAACCTAACTAATCATAGGTTAGGTTAGGTTAGGTAGCCGAAAAAGTTAGGTTAGGTTAGGTTCGGTAGGTTAGGTAGTCGAAAAAATATTAATTCATGAAAACTTGGCTTATTAGGCAAATCGGGCTTTGCATAGTAGGCTGAGAAGTGCGTTCTGGCTACTAGGTACGACATATATATATATATATATATATATATATATATATATATATATATATATATATATATATATATATATATATATATATATATATATATTAGTATATTTTGGTAGCAGTCTTTCCTGTAGACATATATTATTAAATATGACCGAAAAAGTAAGATTAATAATTCTAACACGAATTTTCTCAATCTTTCGTACATTACGCTTCACTGTTGGAGGTAAATCAAAAATCACTTCTCCAAAATTCATTTTTATTTCTAGTCTGACGCGACACGGGCGCGTTTCGTAAAACTTATTACATTTTCAAAGACTTCACAAATACACAACTGATTAGAACTTACGTATCTCTGCTATTATATCTACATTTGAGTGAGGTGGGAGGGATGACGTGGCATATAGTGATGTGGCATTAACACAAGACAGAACATGAGGGGATATTAATAGGGTATTAAAAGTATCAACACAAGACAGAACAGAAACAATGGGTATTGAATAGAAGTGTTTGTAGAAAGCCTATTGGTCCATATTTCTTGATGCTTCTATATTGGAGCGGAGTCTTGAGGTGGGTAGAATATAGTTGTGCAATAATTGGCTGTTGATTGCTGGTGTTGACTTCTTGATGTGTAGTGCCTCGCAAACGTCAAGCCGCCTGCTATCGCTGTATCTATCGATGATTTCTGTGTTGTTTACTAGGATTTCTCTGGCGATGGTTTGGTTATGGGAAGAGATTATATGTTCCTTAATGGAGCCCTGTTGCTTATGTATCGTTAAACGCCTAGAAAGAGATGTTGTTGTCTTGCCTATATACTGGGTTTTTTGGAGCTTACAGTCCCCAAGTGGGCATTTGAAGGCATAGACGACGTTAGTCTCTTTTAAAGCGTTCTGTTTTGTGTCTGGAGAGTTTCTCATGAGTAGGCTGGCCGTTTTTCTGGTTTTATAGTAAATCGTCAGTTGTATCCTCTGATTTTTGTCTGTAGGGATAACGTTCCTATTAACAATATCTTTCAGGACCCTTTCCTCCGTTTTATGAGCTGTGGAAAAGAAGTTCCTGTAAAATAGTCTAATAGGGGGTATAGGTGTTGTGTTAGTTGTCTCTTCAGAGGTTGCATGGCTTTTCACTTTCCTTCTTATGATGTCTTCGATGAAACCATTGGAGAAGCCGTTATTGACTAGAACCTGCCTTACCCTACAGAGTTCTTCGTCGACTTGCTTCCATTCTGAGCTGTGGCTGAGAGCACGGTCGACGTATGCGTTAACAACACTCCTCTTTACCTCCAACTGTGAAGCGTAATGTACGAAAGATTGAGAAAATTCGTGTTAGAATTATTAATCTTACTTTTTCGGTCATATTTAATAATATATATAATATATATATATATATATATATATATATATATATATATATATATATATATATATATATATATATATATATATATAAAAGAGCTGAATCTCAAGCAAGCACAACTAGATGAGTACAATAAAGTGAGTGCATACACAAATACAAACACACACACACACACACACACACACACACACACACACACACACACACACACACACACACACACACACACACACACACACACACACACACACACATACACACACATACACACACATACACACAGAGACTTTAGAAAGAACTTTTTCAGTGTCAGAGTAGTTAGTAAATGGAATGCACTAGGAAGTGATGTGGTGGAGGCTGACTCCATACACAGTTTCAAATGTAGATATGATAGAGCCCAGTAGGCTCAGGAATCTGTACACCAGTTGATTGACGGTTGAGAGGCGGGACCAAAGAGCCAGAGCTCAACCCCCGCAAGCACAATTAGGTGAGTACAGATGCCTGATAGCTGAGTGGACAGCGCTCTGGAATAGAATTGTGTATTTATATTTATTAATAATTATAATTGTGCATTTATGTAAAAAAAGAGCAGTAACTGGAATGACCTAAAGGAGCAGGTTATAGAGGCAAATCCAATTCACAGCTTTAAAAGCAGGAATGATAAGAAAAATATGTCCGGAGTTTGACATATTACAACCGGCAACTAGAAAAACGGAGTCAAAGAATTAGAACCCGACCTTGCAGGCACAAATAGGTCAGTCCAAATAGGTGAATACACACGGACACAGTGATGAAACTGGTGATGAGTAGGAAAGTAGGTGAGTGTTAGGATAGTTGATGAAGGGATGAGATGGTGATTAAGTGCGGGGAAGGTGATGACAATTAGAGAAGTGTCGAAGGGTTTGGGCAATAGTGAAGGATATGGAGATAGGGAAAGTGATGAGGAGTATGAATCGTTGAGGAGAAAATAGAAGACAGAATAGGTGAAAATTAGAAGATAAAAATGGTGAAAAAACAGAATAAAGAACAGGTGAAAAAACAGAATAAAGAACAGGTGAAAAAACAGAATAAAGAACAGGTGAAAAAACAGAATAAAGAACAGGTGAAAAAACAGAATAAAGAACAGGTGAAAAAACAGAATAAAGAACAGGTGAAAAAACAGAATAAAGAACAGGTGAAAAAACAGAATAAAGAACAGGTGAAAAAAACAGAATAAAGAACAGGTGAAAAAATAGAATAAAGAACAGGTGAAAAAATAGAATAAAGAACAGGTGAAAAAATAGAATAAAGAACAGGTGAAAAAATAGAATAAAGAACAGGTGAAAAAATAGAATAAAGAACAGGTGAAAAAATTAGAAGATTGAACAGGTGAAAAATATAAGAAAGAATAGGTGGAAAAAGTAAATGATAAAACAGGTGAAAAAAAAATAGAAGATAGAATAGGTGAAAAAATAATGAAGAAGATAGAATAAGTAAAAAAATAATGAAGAAGATAGTGTATAGTGAAGATAGTCATAGTGATGATATTGTGTATAGAAGATGAGATCTCCTTAGCCTGACATATATCGGGCACCAGAGCTAGTTATAATATATAATAATATAACAATATATTTGAATTTTTATTATTTTGAATTCGCAAACCAGCTTAAAAATGATGAATAGTATAGGAAGTGATGAAGTTGTATTTCCAATACCCTGCAGATTTATTTGGCATTGCATTCTTTTATACATCAATATTTGAAAATGTTGTTTGCATATGTAAGAAAATGTTTGTGATAAATTCGTTGGGAAAGTGTCATTACGAAATCCATGTTGATTATCTCTTTTTTTATATTATATTGTTTTTACATACATTTTACAGTGCCGTGAAAGGGAGAGAGAGAGAGAGAGAGAGAGAGAGAGAGAGAGAGAGAGAGAGAGAGAGAGAGAGAGAGAGAGAGAGAGAGAGAGAGAGTTATCAGTCATATATATATATATATATATATTAGTATATTTTGGTAGCAGTCTTTCCTGTAGACATATATTATTAAATATGACCGAAAAAGTAAGATTAATAATTCTAACACGAATTTTCTCAATCTTTCGTACATTACGCTTCACTGTTGGAGGTAAATCAAAAATCACTTCTCCAAAATTCATTTTTATTTCTAGTCTGACGCGACACGGGCGCGTTTCGTAAAACTTATTACATTTTCAAAGACTTCACAAATACACAACTGATTAGAACTTGCGTTTCCCTGATTTTATATCTACATTTGAGTGATGTGGGAAGGGTGATGTGGCATTACATTTGAGTGAGGTGGGAAGGGTGATGTGGCATTAACACAAGACAGAACACTAGGGGATATTAATAGGGTATTAAAAGTATCAACACAAGACAGAACAGAAACAATGGGTATTGAATAGAAGTGTTTGTAGAAAGCCTATTGGTCCATATTTCTTGATGCTTCTATATTGGAGCGGAGTCTTGAGGTGGGTAGAATATAGTTGTGCAATAATTGGCTGTTGATTGCTGGTGTTGACTTCTTGATGTGTAGTGCCTCGCAAACGTCAAGCCGCCTGCTATCGCTGTATCTATCGATGATTTCTGTGTTGTTTACTAGGATTTCTCTGGCGATGGTTTGGTTATGGGAAGAGATTATATGTTCCTTAATGGAGCCCTGTTGTTTATGCATCGTTAAACGCCTAGAAAGAGATGTTGTTGTCTTGCCTATATACTGGGTTTTTTGGAGCTTACAGTCCCCAAGTGGGCATTTGAAGGCATAGACGACGTTAGTCTCTTTTAAAGCGTTCTGTTTTGTGTCTGGAGAGTTTCTCATGAGTAGGCTGGCCGTTTTTCTGGTTTTATAGTAAATCGTCAGTTGTATCCTCTGATTTTTGTCTGTAGGGATAACGTTTCTATTAACAATATCTTTCAGGACCCTTTCCTCTGTTTTATGAGCTGTGGAAAAGAAGTTCCTGTAAAATAGTCTAATAGGGGGTATAGGTGTTGTGTTAGTTGTCTCTTCGGAGGTTGCATGGCTTTTCACTTTCCTTCTTATGATGTCTTCGATGAAACCATTGGAGAAGCCGTTATTGACTAGGACCTGCCTTACCCTGCAGAGTTCTTCGTCGACTTGCTTCCATTCTGAGCTGTGGCTGAGAGCACGGTCGACGTATGCGTTAACAACACTCCTCTTGTACCTGTCAGGGCAGTCGCTGTTGGCATTTAGGCACATTCCTATGTTTGTTTCCTTTGTGTAGACTGCAGTGTGGAAACCTCCGCCCTTTTCCATGACTGTTACATCTAGAAAAGGCAGCTTCCCATCCTTTTCCGTCTCGTAAGTGAAACGCAGCACGGAACTCTGCTCAAATGCCTCCTTCAGCTCCTGCAGATGTCTGACATCAGGTACCTGTGTAAAAATGTCGTCAACATACCTGCAGTATATGGCCGGTTTCAAGTTCATGTCGACTAAGACTTTTTGCTCGATGGTACCCATGTAGAAGTTTGCAAACAGGACACCTAGGGGAGAACCCATGGCGACCCCATCTACTTGCTTATACATGTGCCCATCCGGGCTCAAGAAGGGTGCCTCTTTAGTACAAGCTTGGAGTAGTTTCCTCAGAATACTTTCTGGCATGTCAAGAGGAGTACAGGCTGGATCACGATACACTCTGTCGGCTATCATTCCGATTGTCTCGTCCACAGGTACGTTGGTAAACAGCGATTCTACGTCCAACGAGGCTCTTATCCCTGTGGCCCGTGCGCCCCGCAGTAAGTCCACAAATTCCTTTGGAGACTTCAGGCTGAAGGCGCAAGGAACATAAGGAGTCAGCAGGCCGTTGAGTCGCTTCGCCAGTCTGTACGTGGGTGTGGGTATCTGGCTAATGATTGGCCGAAGTGGGTTTCCAGGCTTGTGCGTCTTGACATTTCCATACGCATATCCAGGTTTATATTCCCCAATGATCTTTGGCAGGTGGAGTCCGGATTTCTTGGCGTTCACAGTTTCGATCAGTTTGTTGACCTTTGCTTTTAATTCGGCTGTAGTGTCCTTCGTTACCCTTTGGAACTTAGTTTGGTCAGAGAGTATGATGTTCATTTTCGCCAGATATTCGTCTTTTTTAAGAATGACATATATTGGCGACTTGTCACCTCTCCTGACAACTATCTCCTTGTTCTCACGAAGGCTTTTAGCTGCCGCTTTAAGCTCGGGGGACAGTATGGTGCTTCTGTAGTTGCCTCGATTCTTTCCTCCTTCTGCTCCAATATAGAAGCATCAAGAAATATGGACCAATAGGCTTTCTACAAACACTTCTATTCAATACCCATTGTTTCTGTTCTGTCTTGTGTTGATACTTTTAATACCCTATTAATATCCCCTAGTGTTCTGTCTTGTGTTAATGCCACATCACCCTTCCCACCTCACTCAAATGTAATGCCACATCACCCTTCCCACCTCACTCAAATGTAGATATAAAATCAGGGAAACGCAAGTTCTAATCAGTTGTGTATTTGTGAAGTCTTTGAAAATGTAATAAGTTTTACGAAACGCGCCCGTGTCGCGTCAGACTAGAAATAAAAATGAATTTTGGAGAAGTGATTTTTGATTTACCTCCAACAGTGAAGCGTAATGTACGAAAGATTGAGAAAATTCGTGTTAGAATTATTAATCTTACTTTTTCGGTCATATTTAATAATATATATATATATATATATATATATATATATATATATATATATATATATATATATATATATATATATATATATATATATATATATATATATATATATATATATATATATATATATATATATATAGGGGCATATACCTGCTTAAAATGGACAAAGACACATTTACAGACAGACATTCTATAGACAGAGAGCAAGTTACAGACAGTAAACACAGCAGGACAGTAAACTATCAACAGACAGCAATGGAAGACAGAAACAGAGAAACTCAAGCCAATAGCCAAACATGGAATGACAGGTATAATGAAGAAATACTTGTAATCAAGCAAGATACACTTATACACACAGACAAGATACACTTATAAACACAGACAAGCAAACACAATGCAAAGACAGGCAGACTTAGACAGAAACAGACTCATAAATCAGGAAAAATAAACACAGCGACTGACAGATACCACCGACCCAGATTGACCTGTTAAGGCATGCAAAAACCCAAACACATACACACAAACATACACACACTCATATAAAACAGAGAGATAAATGTTTGCCGAATGTTTGTGATATATGAAACCAGCTGTGGAGCTGCGACACATCGGGATGATTTATACATTTATATGATATATGATATATGATTATATCTCTATTATATCTAGATATATACATATATATATATATATATATATATATATATATATATGTATATATCATTTATATGATATATACATTACAATATTCTGATGACGAGGAACTCATCAGTGATATTAATGTGCGAACTTCACCTCCACAAAGTTCCAAAGTGTAGTGCTGACTAGTACACACTAATGTGTATTTTCAGCTCATTACTAACATGTTTTCTCTACATATGTATTATTGACATAAACGTTAATTACTTCATTTTTTGATATGCTATCTATCTGGGAACATTCACGTAGAGATAACATTAGAGATAACAAAATATTTCGATGGCATTGATCTAATATATATGTAACAAGAACATTATCAGGAGAAAGCGCTGAGATAGTTAATTATATAATCATTGGAACAGATATGAGGAGATTGGAATGGAATGGAATCCAATCGCTTGGATTAGCTCAGGATCGAACTCCAATCTGCAAGAAGCTGTCTCTGTTCCAATCAGTTGAAGTGATTCGACGCGAACTGATCATTATATATATATATAATACGCTGAAACGCAGCGCCGAAACGCTGCGCGTACTAGTGGCTTTACAAGAATGTAAATACTGTACTATCCAATGTATTCTCACAAACCCAATGTACCTTCTTGTATATATATAAATAAATAAATAAATAAATAAATATACATAAAACCCAAACATCTATCCACCTGATTAGGACTACCTTAAATAGCCTTACAACAGGCCCAACTATAAAGCTAAAAAAATCCCAGGAACACAATTAAAGAAAATATCACCAGAAGAAATGAGATGAAAAAATAATTATAAGATATACATAGCCTCGAGGAAGAGAAAACTTTCGGGGCGAAAGACAGTAAACTTTCCCAGACGTTCCACGTGATATCTGGAACAGTAAGTTAGACGGACAAGTTACTAGGAGCAGACTGAAAGTTGTGAGTGAAGAGACATTGGAGGTCCACCGTAGACATCCTGGAGCCTCACAGACACTACTTCGTTTCGCGGCTCTGAAACTTTGATGACAGAAATGGAGGTATGATGATGGTGCCTGAAACTATGATGACAGTGTCTGGAGGTATGATGATGGTGCCTGAAACTATGATGACAGTGTCTGGAGGTATGATGATGGTGCCTGAAACTATGATGACAGTGTCTGGAGGTATGATGATGGTGCCTGAAACTATGATGACAGTGTCTGGAGGTATGATGATGGTGCCTGAAACTATGATGACAGGGCCTGAAATTATGATGACAGTGCCTGAAGGTATGATGATGATAGGTCCTGAAACTATGATAATAGTGCCTGAAGATATCACGACGGTGCCCAAAAACTACGATAACAGTGCCTTAAGCTACGATAACGGTACATGAACTACGATAGCACTTCCTGAAACTTTGATAACAGTGAATTAAGCTAAGATAACAGTGCTTGAAGCTAAGATAATCAAGCCGGAATCTACGATAACAAGATCAAATCCTACATTATTAGAAACATTAATAAACTCGTATAAAACGTATGAAATAATCTGAAATTCCTCTGATGGGGGAAGAAATGCCGAAAATTTTCCTGAAATTTATAAAATCATGATCCAAGAATTCTGCCAGAATCAGCACATTTTTTTTTTTAACTTCAAACCTCATCAATAATTTACAGTGTTCTCGTGAGCCGTAATAATAGTTTTGATTGATGATATAAAGACCTAACTATACTGGATTTAACGAAAAATATATTTTTATGAAGGATGAGATGAAGATATTCCTGTTTCAGAGTTCATATGTAGTGCAGTGTGGTGGTTTGTTTATAAGACAACTGGGAAAATGCCATTTTTTAGTTTTATTTGTGAACTTAGTATACAGTAATATATAGCTCGAGATAAAATACTTTTTTGCTAAAGTTTTCCTGATATACTTTGTGCAATGACTTTGGATATGGATATAATGATAATAATGAAGGTACGGATATGAGTGGAGATCGTGCAGTCTTGTATAAATAAGTTGACCAGACCACACACTAGAAGGTGAAGGGACGACGACGTTTCGGTCCGTCCTGAACCATTCTCAAGTCTATTGTGAGAATCGACTTGAGAATGGTTCAGGACGGACCGAAACGTCGTCGTCGTCCCTTCACCTTCTAGTGTGTGGTCTGGTCAATATACTTTAGTCACGTTATTGTGACTCATCGCCTTCACTTGTATAAATAGCATTTATCAATGGGAAACTTTAGAGGCAAGTATGTGCTTATATCTGATCTATGATATCCTACTGGACACTTCCTTGTAAACATGCTCCATTATAACACTGATCTACTGTACCCCACACTGATCTACCGTGCCCCACACTAATCCAACCCGTTCTCGCACTTTCTACTGTACCCCACACTAATCTACTGTGCCCCTCACTAATCTACCGTGCCCCTCACTAATCTACTGTGCCCACACTAATCTTCTGTGTCCACACTAATCTACCGTGCCCCACACTGATCTACTGTACCCCACACTAATCTACTGTACCCCATACTAATCTACCATGCCCCACACTGATCTACTGTACCTTACACTGATCTACTGTGCCCCACACTAATCTACTGTGCCCCACACTAATCTACCGTGCCCCACACTAATCTACCGTGCCCCACACTAATCTACTGTGCCCCACTAATCTACTGTGCCCCACTAATCTACTGTGCCCCACTAATCTACCGTGCCCCACACTAATCTACCGTGCCCCACACTAATCTACCGTGCCCCACACTAATCTACCGTGCCCCACACTAATCTACCGTGCCCCACACTAATCTACCGTGCCCCACACTAATCTACTGTGCCCATGACTGTATCAACGTGGATATAAAACTCCCATTCTTCAGTAAACAATCATTTATATCATCCACCTGAAACATTGCGCTATTATCTCGTTATATTCTAGTTAATGATTAAAATTCCATCTTTTCCATAAATATTAATTTCATTCACATACGATAACTGTTAAGTTATTAGCAAACATTTAGAGAAACCCTAATTCATGATAAGTAAAGTTATTAATTCTTCTGGTGGAATTCCGTCCCATCCTAAATCCTTATCCTGACCCCTTCCAAGTGCTGTAATAGTCGTATTATAGTTATGTATTAAGTTAGGAATTATGTATTATAGCTTTCTCTTGATTGTCACCTTTCCTTTCCGTTCTCATGATTTATTTATTTTTATAATTAATAAATGATTACTCTGATTTTTTTCTGGTTTAATTAATAATCTTGATCCCGTTGATCCCTTGATCCCTGAAAAAATCGAATCTCAAAACCTAACCTAACCTAACTTAACCTAACTTAACCTAACCTAACCTAACCTAACCTAACCTAACTTAACCTAACCTAACCTAACCTAACTTAACTTAACCTAACCTAACCTAACCTAACTTAACCTAACCTAACCTAACCTAACTTAACCTAACCTAACCTAACCTAACTTAACCTAACCTAACCTAACCTAACTTAACTTAACCTAACCTAACCTAACCTAACCTAACTTAACCTAACCTAACCTAAACTAACCAAACCTAACCTAACCATAAACTTGCAACCTACCTAACTTATCAAGTCCCACGCATAGAAAATGATGTGTACGTGCAGTTGCTTTTCATAGTAGGTCGCATTTGTAACGATGGCGACAATAACATAAAAAACGTGACCTATTAGTTGATAGGACGGGTTGATGACGGTCGCTCGCTGCATGCAGGTCGGCGTTCAATCCCCGATCGTCCACAAATAGTTGGGCACCATTCCTTCCCCCCGTCCCATCCCAAATCCTTATCCTGACCCCTTCCCAGTGCTATATAGTCGTCATGGCTTGGCGCTTTCCCCCCTTGATAATTCCTTCCTTCGCTTCAATAATATGATGCGACACATCAATGTCCTGAACCATAGTTATGTCATCAATGTTGTAACCTTGTTAGAGTCGTTTATATTACTTCATCATTGCAATTAATGTAATGTGTATTGATCCTGTTATGAAGTTTCATCTGTTTGAGTGCAGGTGTAAAGGCGAGGTGAGTGATATTCTCTGTCGTCGGCATATTGTTTGGTCGGAGTTCGAGGTTTTCTTTGACATTTTCGTGATAAATAGGGAATATTACTTAGTCGCTTATGGCCGTTTTCAGGTCCTCAAAATAATTATTAATTTGGAAGTTCTCAAGAGTGTTTTCGTAGTGAAATCCTCATAGTGAATTATGAGTTTGTTAAGTCTGAAATCTGAGTCTATTTTCTAAGTCGTCATAGTGAATTCTTCCAAGTTTGTTGAGTCTGAAATTTGAGTCTATTTTATAAGTCCTCATAGTGAATTATTCCAAGTTTCTTAAGTCTGAAATTTTTTCTGTCTATTTTCCAAGTCCTCATAGTGAATTATTCCAAGTTTCTTAAGTCTGAAATTTTTTCTAAGTCTATTTTCTAAGTTCTCATAGTGAATTATTTCAAGTTTCCAAGAAAGGCAAAAGGTGAGGAAAATAAGGTGTAATATAGAGTGTAATAATAGGAATAAGAATGGGAACACATAAACGAACTTTCGTATGAATACCTATTACTTGTCCATTTAATAGGTGCTTCTCTATGCCAATTAAATAAATTGAATCGTCATATTCCTCTAGACAGTCATGAATAGAAAATAATTAAGTTCTATTTGGTGAAAATTTCTTAAAGTAAATCTTTGATATTACTCAGGCCATTTATTATGAATTTATGGTTTTCATATATCAGAAATGGGTTTGAAAAAACTATAATAATGGGATTACTCACGTTCCATTACCGGTGTTACATTAGTGCACGGCCTAATGGGCAATTCTCCACTACCCATAATAAATACATTAACTTTTTATTAGCAATAATAGTATACAATGTAATAATTTACTCTGTTAATGCGTATTACACTGTTTCTAGTTAATGTAATTATCAAAACTAATGTAATTAGTTTTGATAATGATCAATTACAATAATTTGTATTATTATTTCTCTCGTCAATAGCTGTATGATGTGATTTGTTGACTAAGCAAATTATAAACTTTCACAATATATATGTATAAAATGAGTAAATTAATTGAATTATCACAAATATGAATATTATTTTTTTAAAGTTACATTTTGTATATATAAGAATTAGGATAACCAAGCCTTGAGACCGAGTCAACGAGGATGCATTAAATGAACACATCCACAAGGGCCGTGACGAGGATTCGAACCTACATCCAAGAGCATCCTAGACGCTGCCTTAATCGACTGAGCTACGACATGCTCTCAGACGTGGGTTCGAATCCTCATCACGGCCCTTGTGGATTTGTTCACTGGAGTCATAGTGATTGCTTAAAGGGTAGTTGACCAAGCGGAGATGGAGTCCAAGATGCAATTCTTTGTCTTCGAGTTAACACGAGAAAATTAAAGCAATCCGTCACCTTGAATTACCCAAGGGCGCCCTCAGCCACCCTCGCGATCACCAGAAACTGGCTTTATAGTGTTGATACTGGCTTTATTAGTGTTGATACTGGCTTTATTAGTGTTGATACTGGCTTTATTAGTGTTGATACTGGCTTTATTCGTGTTGATGATTATCACAGAGACTTACTTTATTAGTGCTGATAATGGCTTTATTCGTGCAGATACTTGCCTTATTAGTGTTGATACTGGCTTTATTAGTGCTGATAATGGCTTTATTCGTGCAGATACTTGCCTTATTAGTGTTGATACTGGCTTTATTAGTGCTGATAATGGCTTTATTCGTGCAGATACTTGCCTTATTAGTGTTGATACTGGCTTTATTAGTGCTGATAATGGCTTTATTCGTGCAGATACTTGCCTTATTAGTGTTAATACTGGCTTTATTTGTGTTGATGATTATCACAGAGACTGGCTTTATTAGTTTTGATAATGGCTTTATTCGTGCTGATGATGGCTTTATTCATACTGGTGATTATCACAGAGACTGGCTTTATTAGTTTTGATACTGGCTTTATTAGTGTTGATACTGGCTTTATTAGTGTTGATACTGGCTTTATTCCTGTAGATACTGGCTTTATTAGTGTTGATACTGGCTTTATTAGTGTTGATACTGGCTTTATTAGTGTTGATACTGGCTTTATTAGTGTTGATACTGGCTTTAATAGTGTTGATACTGGCTTTATTAGTGTTGATACTGGCTTTATTAGTGTTGATACTGGCTTTAATAGTGTTGATACTGGCTTTATTCGTGCTGATGATTAGACTAGCTTTATTATTGCTTACAATCACATATACCAGCTTTATCAGTACAGTTTATTATTCACAAGGATATTAGTGACGGGCCCCATGCCTCTGGCTAGCCCACTGAGTGTCCAGTCTTACTCAGGACGGGGATGAGTATTGAACAAATCCACAAGGGCCGTGACGAGGATTCGAACCTGCGTCCGGGAGCATCCCAGACACTGCCTTAATCGACTGAGCTACGACAGGGTTAAATGAATTTAAACCGAAGTTCTACTGAACTTACTGGATCCCGTAGCCTCTCCGGGGCACAAACCAGGGTTTTACACAACTTTTTAGATTTGTTCATTCGATAACAATGATGTTTTAAGGTGTTCTCCACATCTTCTCTGGACTACATGTGTATTTTATACCAATAGATATTTCCACAAAATTTTCAATAATATTTCCTTTCCTTCTCCTAACTCATCAGAGTTTCCCTGCACATATCACATGCAGGGAACAGTATCAAGGCTTCATTAGTTAATTACCTGGGAAAGGTACAGGGAGGTTAATTTGTTTACGTTAGGTTTCTAAACCTCTTTCACTGGGGTTAGTAAATCAGATTATCACTCGGTGACTGGCAGGTCTTCCGAGAAAGGGTTTAATTCATGATTATGTCAAGGGGGCTGTTTCAGCTCCTTCAAGGAGATTGGACGGTAATTAGTATCAAGATTATTTGCGTTTTGTCTAATCCATACTTCAGCTATGTATCTATCTATCTTGAGTTTATTTTATACACCTGTTCTTCTCCAGCTTCCTTATTCTCCTCTCCTGCTTCTCTACGTACTGTCTCCTGCTTCTCTACGTACTGTCTCCTGCCTCTGTTTCTGTCCTTTCTGGCTCCTTTCAAAGCCACAGTGTTCAGGATCAGTCCATCAGACACTAAGAAACATTAACGTGGCTGAACATCCAACTCTCACATCTGAAAAAAATGCAGTTGACAACTTTACTTAACTTAAAGACAACTTTAAGAAGTTCTAGACCATCACACGACTTGATACGTTTCTAGACTTGGAACGACTTGACGACGTTTCGGTCCTTAACGAACCGAAATGCCCGAAATTTCGGGAAGCGTTTCTGCCCGAAACGCTGCGCGTACTAGTGGCTTTACAAGATTGTAATTACTACGCTATGTATCCTCAGTCCCAATGTACCTTCTTGTATATAAATAAATAAATAAATAAATAAATAAATAAATAAATAAATAAATAAATAAATAAATAAATAAATAAATAAATAAATAAATAAGTTGTCGTCACTTACCTCTTCTTTCGGATTTATGGGTTGGGTTTCCTATCAGTTGAGTTATTAGTTTAATACACTGTGGGGGGCAGGTGTATTAAACCATCTATTGTGATTTCTGTACACACAGAAATCACAATAGCGTGATGCAACCTCTCGGACGTAAGTTCGAATCCTCGTCACGGCCCTGGTGGATTTGTTCAGGTGACAGTGTTAAACTCTGGGAGGAGTTGTGATGACCAAACCACACGTCAGAAAAGGAAGAAACGACGACGTTTCGGTCCATCGTGGACCATCAACACGTCAAGTAAGGGTCTTATGGTGGTCCTTCAGCCTCGTTATTGTGACTCATGGTGTTCATTGGGTGGCGTTGCTTAAACGAGGTTACTGTAGTACATGGGCCTCCTGATAAAAGAATGAATAAGCATAGAGAGTAATCTTAGCAGTAACTAAGAGTTATTATTCATTTGTCACTCATACTCTATTCCTTGAGTTTGAGGTCGTTCTTGCCCCCTCTTCTGTCACTCAGCTGCTCTTTCCTGTCACTCACGTGTCATCTCTTGTTCCTCTCCTCACTTCTTTATCTTCCTTTTTCCTCTCCTGTAACTCTTATGCTCTCATTTGTCTTTCTCTCTCTCTCTCTCTCTCTCTCTCTCTCTCTCTCTCTCTCTCTCTCTCTCTCTCTCTCTCTCTCTCTCTCTCTCTCTCTCTCTCTCTCTCTCTCTCTCTCTCTCTCTCTCTCTCTCTGTCTCTCTCTGTCTCTCTGTCTCTCTCTCTCTCTCTCTCTCTCTCTCTCTCTCTCTCTCTCTCTCTCTCTCTCTCTCTCTCTCTCTCTCTCTCTCTCTCTCTCTCTCTCTCTCTCCCTCTCTCTCTCTCTCTCTCTCTTTCTTACCTCTATCTGGTTCCTCCCTTCTCCTTTCCCATCTTTTCTCTCCTTATTTTCTGTTTTCTACTGTCCTTCTCCTGTTCTCTGTTGTTTCCCTCTCCTGTCTATTGCCTGCTATTTCCCTGGACGTTCTGGCTACTCAGGGCATGTCCTCCTGTGTCCCCAGTTCGTATCCACCTGGTCTTTACCTTCCCCTGTCTTGCTTCCTCTTTATTACTACTGAATGTGCAATAATTAGGATTATATGAAATCCCTCGACCATAGACTCCAGCGATTAATTGAATCTCCCTTATTGTGGATACTTACAAAGTCGATTTAAAGGATTTTCCTTGGGATTTTCTCCCATGATGCATCACTTAATCTCTCTTAATCCGTTAATCAGCTTCCACACATCTGTAGGTTACGTAGTATACGTGACTTCATGAGAATTGAAGCAACTATTAACATGGCACTTTGGTCAGTAGCTTTTCTTAATGGTTGGCAGGACACTTAAGAAATGATGTAGGTTTGTGGAGTAATTCCTCTTAAGGAATCCGCTCCTTATAGTAAGCTATGAGATATACCATGAGGAGTTGACGAGTTCAGAGCCTGGTTTCGACCTAATACATGTATTCTCTGGTATGTATAAGGATATGTGAATGGTTTATGTAGGTTAACATAGATGGAGAAAACGCTATTCGTGTTAAAAAATAAAAAATGTAAAAAATGTAAAAAAAAATGATTGAATATAAAATAATTTGAATGTAAAAAAAGGTAAACAAAAAAGTAAGAATGTAAATATACCAATATTATATAATCTCACAAACCCATTGTAACTTCTTGTATATAAATAAATAAAAAGATAATAAATAGATCTGCAAAATACTGTGAGATGAGAGTTCAGGGAGAAAATACTTCAGGGAGATGAGAGGTGTGTGAGTTTTTCATGAAATTCCAAAATGGATTCCTCTCAGCACTGTAACTAATTCCTCTCATCACTGTAACTAGTGAATGGTTCCAAGAGGAGATTATAGTCACCTTATCTCTCCTTCCTTGGCTGTAGAATTTCCTCTTTTCTAAAGTCATGTTTATGTCGTAGATAAACTACTCATTGCGATGATAACGCTGTGATTTTCTTGCATTTGCATCATTCTAGGCTCATTCTAGGCTCATTCTAGGCTCATTCTAGGCTCATTCTAGGCTCATTCTAGACTCATTCTAGGCTCATTCTAGGCTCATTCTAGGCTCATTCTAGGCTCATTCTAGGCTCATTCTAGGCTCATTCTAGGCTCATTCTAGGCTCATTCTAGACTCATTCTAGGCTCATTCTAGGCTCATTCTAGGCTCATTCTAGGCTCATTCTAGACTCATTCTAGGCTCATTCTAGGCTCATTCTAGGCTCATTCTAGGCTCATTCTAGGCTCATTCTAGGTTCTGACTCTAGGCTTCTTAGAACGTACAAGCACTCTCAGCCTATTCTTACCTCCTTGTTGCGTTAGGAAATTCAGTGAGTAAGGCAGTATTATTAATTCCAAAATCGTCCAAAATTGCAAACTCCTGTATTTAAGAAAATAATGCAACAGCTCATCGCAGGTGACAACTTATAGACAGTGCTTCTTTGAAAGCTCTCTGGCACTTCACTCGCCTGGAACGAGAGCTAGAGCCTGGAACGAGAGCTAGAGCTGCTACCTGGAAAAAGAGCTGGACCTTGGAACAAAACCTGGAACTCTTCTTAATGAGTTATAGAGTGTCTTTGATATCGAGACCAACTGGAATCAGACCGTTTTCTCCAATTTATGGTGTGGTGGTCAGCAGGTCATGACTCGGTCTGGTCGTGGCTCGGTCTGGTCGTGACATGGTCTGGTCGTGCCTCAGCCCCGCCCTCAAGTCTTAGCGAGGAATTGAGATGATCGACCCACGACCTAAAATATATTCCTAAGACTGTATTTTGTCTTCGCCTCTCTAATGTTCTTCACGGGTTCTTATTTACTCCATTCTCCTGCTATTCTTGTACGTGGTTTACCCGTGATGGGAGCCGGTCGACCGAGCGGACAGCACGCTGGACTTGTGGTCCTGTGGTCCTGGGTTCGATCCCAGGCGCCGGCGAGAAACAATGGGCAGAGTTTCTTCCACCCTATGCCCCTGTTACCTAGCAGTAAAATAGGTACCTGGGTGTTAGTCAGCTGTCACGGGCTGCTTCCTGGGGGTGGAGGCCTGGTCGAGGACCGGGCCGCGGGGACACTAAAGCCCCGAAATCATCTGAAGATAACCTCAAGATATGCTTATCTCTCTCTCTCTCTCTCTCTCTCTCTCTCTCTCTCTCTCTCTCTCTCTCTCTCTCTCTCTCTCTCTCTCTCTCTCTCTCTCTCTCTCTCTCTCTCTCTCTCTCTCTCTCTCTCTCTCTCTCTCTCTCTCTCTCTCTCATACACATACAGACAGGCCAGTTTCGACAACGTATTCAAACGTCTGAAGAATTTAATTACAACACAAAGGGTTGTACAGTAGGCAAGCACTGATGGGTGAGTACTGGTAGGTAAGCACACACACACACACACACACACACACACACACACACACACACACACACACACACACACCTACCTTCCACCTCTTAACAAAGTTATAAATACAGCAAGCGAGCGTGGGAAACCTGGTCCAAGCAGGGGGCTAATGGCCCTTGCATGTGGGTTGTGATTTACGTGGAAGTTGGAACTGATTTCGTTGCCAAATATGACATTGATAATTATTTATCGATTTAAAAAAAAAGGGGTTTTACGTACGTACGGTCTTGGGGGTCTTTCTCTTTCTCTCTCTCTTTCTCTCTCTCTCTCTCTCTCTCTCTCTCTCTCTCTCTCTCTCTCTATCTCTCTCTCTCTCTCTCTCTCTTTCTCTCATTTTGCGTTTTTTGTCCCTTTTACTCTTTTTCACTTTATGTTTCTTCTCATTTTCTCTAGAAGTCATTGGAATTTACCATGTCTTGCCACTTAAAAAATCCAAGAGTGTGATAATTTTTCGAGAAAATATATACTGTCACGTTAATAAATATGTGTTTTGAAAGTCATGTTGGGCTGACTACATATGTTATCAACATTCCTTCGACTCCCACGCTGTTATTCTTAGCTGAAGAGCTGTTTAAGACACTCGCTAAGTCGATTTCTTAGACATGCACGAAGCATTCCGTTCAGGTCCTAGAAAAGATGCTTGCATTGGTTATGTGATTCTCGTTCAGGTGCTTGGTAATTAAGGCAGTTGCTTGAACATCTCGTGTAGTTAATTGCCCAGTTGGAGGTGTTTCGTATCTGCTTCGCTGATGGACTCA
Source organism: Procambarus clarkii (assembly GCF_040958095.1). Classification (NCBI taxonomy): domain Eukaryota; kingdom Metazoa; phylum Arthropoda; class Malacostraca; order Decapoda; family Cambaridae; genus Procambarus; species Procambarus clarkii. The sequence goes on along the minus strand of NC_091153.1, from coordinate 6,983,533 downwards.
AGTTCAAGTACGTTTATTGAGACAATAAAATACATCTCAAAGAAATAGATTAGCTTAAGGTGTTTCTACCCTCCTCTACTTCAAGTCCCTCAAGGGGCGCATAAATCCAGTGAGTACAAATTCACAAATCACAATACAAGAATCACATTTTACAGTGCAGGTTAATACAGTAAAGACAGCATATTAGTGTTACACTCTTGGGGCAAAGTGCTTGTAGCTCTTTGTAAATACAACAAGGGCTTGTAGCTCTTTGTATGAGCTTTGTAGCTCATCGTTATTACAAATCCAAACAATTTGATGTGGAACACTACTTTCGTTGGTGGGAGGAAGTCCACGAGAACAAGCCATGTTAAATAATATATTTATTATGTTAAATAATATATTTATATAATATTTATAATGATAAATATAACGAAAATGTTATATTTATCGTTATATTTATTACCCTGACCATCATTAGCGATATCCTGAACAACAATACTGAAATAATCGACAAAAACTTCAAGAATGGGAGACTAGACGTAGCCTAAGCCTTACATATCACGCTCTCACCTAACTATAAACACCCAGCTAACACTTAAGTATATTTTATATCCCAAGGACCTCTCGCAAGATGTCGGCATCTTGCAAGATGGGATGCTGGCAACCCATCTTGCATGACGTGTATATTATACAGGAAAACGGGGGGAAAAATGGGTGTACATTTGACAAGCCGAGAGCTTCATGTCCCCGTCGTTGTCAGTGTAGGTAGATACTATGAATTGAAGGCAGTGAAGGCCCCTTAAACATGGTCTAACCCTGTGGTATCGACTCGATTTTGGTTAATAAGGGGGTAGATTCACGAAGTAGTTACGCAAGCACTTACACATCTGGGGCCAGATTCACGAAGCAGTTACGCAAGTACTTACGAACGTCTACATCTTTCCTCAATCTTCGACAGCTTTGGTTACATTTATTAAACAGTTTACAAGCATGAAAACTTGCCAATCAACTGTTGTTATTGTTATAAACAGCCTCCTGGTGCTTCGGAGCTCATTAACTGTTTAATAATTGTAAACAAAGCCGCCAAAGATTGAGAAAAGATGGACATGTTCGTAAGTGCTTGCGTAACTGCTTCGTGAATCTGGCCCCAGATGTGTAAGTGCTTGCGTAACTGCTTCGTGAATCTGACCCTAAGTTATTCTATATTGTTGACAATTTACTTCTTATCCGAGAGGATACGGTAATCAAGTCCTTCTTCCTTCATCTCCTTACCTTTCGTTCTGTTTTTTAATGTTTCACCTCCTCCTCCCCCTCCTTCTCCTCTCCCTCCTTCTGTTCCTCCTCTCCCTCCTTCCTCTCCTTCTCTTCCTCCTCCTCCTCTGCGACTGCTGGAAGGACCTCTTCTCTGACTTCAGCCTTTGGAAGTCAGAGACTGAAGAAGCTTTGATGAAATTCTCGCATTTTTGTGTTCCTCGAATTACGCGCTCTCAGTAGCTCATGACCTTTGGCTTTAACAGGACCTGCTTACACGTGCTGTGAGATGCTGGGGGGGGGATGTTGGCAGGGGAAGAGGAGGATGCTGCTGGCAGGGGGAGAGGGGGATGCTGGCAGGGGGAGAGGGGGATGCTGGCAGGGGGAGAGGGGGATGCTGGCAGGGGGAGAGGGGGATGCTGGCAGGGGGAGAGGGGGATGTTGGCAGGGGGAGAGGAGGATGCTGCTGGCAGGGGGAGAGGGGGATGCTGGCAGGGGGACTGCATGATGCTTGAGACTGGCATCATTCTCTGATGAGACTCAAACAGGTAAATACCACATCTCTGTGGTCAGTGTTTCTGCTTTATCATCACGAGTGATACTGGAGTCCTGCTAACGTTCTCCAAGTGATGACGGCTCCAACCGCTTCCGCTCCTCTGACAAGGGTTCCAGTAGCTGATTCCTCCATGACAAGGACTCCACTCACTGCATCTCCCAGATGTCAAGACGTCCACTAATACATCTCCCCATGACAAGATATCCACTAATACATCTCTCCATGACAAGACGTCCACTAATACATCTCCCCATGACAAGATATCCACTAATACATCTCTCCATGATAAGACGTCCACTAATACATCTCCCCATGACAAGATATCCACTAATACATCTCTCCATGACAAGACGTCCACTAATACATCTCCCCATGACAAGATATCCACTAATACATCTCTCCATGTCAAGACGTCCACTAATACATCTCCCCATGACAAGATATCCACTAATACATCTCTCCATGATAAGACGTCCACTAATACATCTCCCCATGACAAGATATCCACTAATACATCTCCCCATGACAAGACGTCCACTAATACATCTCCCCATGACAAGACGTCCACTAATACATCTCCCCATGATAAGACGTCCACTAATACATCTCCCCATGACAAGATATCCACTAATACATCTCCCCATGACAAGACGTCCACTAATACATCTCCCCATGACAAGACGTCCACTAATACATCTCCCCATGACAAGAACTCATCACCAGTGTGTGTTCGAGCGAGTGAGGCTGCATCTGAAGGATGCTCTCTCTCTCTCATCATATTACAACACAGCCGACCAGCTGACCAAAGGCCTTAACCTCTTAACGAGGTAAACATTGCCCTGAATTGCGAATGGTTTAATTATGAACTGTCTTACGAATGGTCCCACCGGTTGCAGATCACGTTGCAATCTACCACTTGCAAGAACATCAATATTGACATTGAAATCTAATGTCTATTATCAATCATCATCTAATATCATCTCATTATCTAGTATCAAACGATGATGCAGACCTCAAGTTGAGTTTGGTGTTATTCGTTAGTGATGGTTCGTTCATTATTCATCACCCCCCCCCGGGGGAGAACATTATTAGCAACACGACATGGCAACGAGACATCAAGCGTTGCAATTGCAATATAATGTTGACCGTGCAAGGGGGGGGGGAGGAGGAAGTGTTTAAACACCCCAATTATAGTTCCCGCCAGAAAAATGACATAAAGAAAACGGAACAAAAATAATTGAGTTCCATGAGTCATCTGCAATAGGAAGCAAATATGTGATTAACAGGGTGGAATAGGAGGGGGAAAGGGGAGAGAAGGGGGGGAAGAATAATAGGTGGAGGTAGGAAGGTGAGTGATAAATGGAGAGAGGGGGGGGAAAGAGAGAGGTAAGGGGGATGAATAATTAAAACGCTTGTTGTTGAAACAGTTTCCTTGTTCTCCGTTGACCATCTGCTGTGGGTCGCGTCTAGCCGCTAGGGGGCTTCAGGGGGGGGGTGTTTATCGGTGTCTCTGTCTGTCTGTGTCTCTGTCTGTGTGTCTCTGTCTGTGTGTCTCTGTCTGTCTGTGTCTCTGTCTGTGTGTCTCTGTCTGTCTGTGTCTCTCTCTCTGTGTCTCTGTCTGTGTGTCTCTGTCTGTCTGTATCTCTGTCTGTTCTGCTCCTGTACCACCAGTACCTCCAGTACCACCACCACCACCACCACCAGTACCACCACCACCATCAGTACCACCACTACCAGTACTACCACCACCCCCTCCCCCCCCCCACCCCCTCCACCCCCCACCACCACCACCACAGCCTGGCCGGAAGTAGTATTGACCAGGTGATAGTATCGGAACAACCACCCCCCTCCCCCCCCCACTATTCCCCTCCCACGGCCAGCCCCACCCACCCCATTCCCTATGCCCCTGACAGTTATCTCCCCTCCCTCTCCCTCTTCCACTTACCCTCACCACTCTTCCTTTTCCCCCCTCACACACTCTCACTGTGACTCACCGTAGCGTTAGTCACGTGGGGAAATGAGTCAGAAAATGGGAGATAATCACAATGAGATTAGACAGTTCCTGACCGACAAATTAGAATGAGAGAGAGAGAGAGAGAGAGAGAGAGAGAGAGAGAGAGAGAGAGAGAGAGAGAGAGAGAGAGAGAGAGAGAGAGAGAGAGAGAGAGAGAGAGAGAGAGAGAAGAGGGAGGGGGAGAGAGAGAGAGAGAGAGAGAGAGAGAGAGAGAAGAGGGAGGGGGAGAGAGAGAGAGAGAGAGAGAGAGAGAGAGAGAGAGAGAGAGAGAGAGAGAAGAGGGAGGGGGAGAGAGAGAGAGAGAGAGAGAGAGAGAGAGAGAGAGAGAGAGAGAGAGAGAGAGAGAGAGAGAGAGAGAGAGAGAGAGAGAGAGAGAGAGAGAGAGAGAGAGAGAGATAGACACATACTTTGCTACAGACCTCGAACCTGGGTCATGCATTCAGCGTCTGCGAGCCCCTGTGGCGAAGTGGTAATGTATGTTTGCGAGTAAGCGATATCGTCGCGGGTTCGACCCCGGGACAGTTGGAAGGTTGACTGTCCTCTCCCTCGATTAGCATGTTGTAATTGGAGACCTGGTTGTAAACCAATTGGTGATTCTTGTCTCAGGGTAAAACTTTCAAGGAAAGTTTACCACGAGGAAGGGTAAACTCTAAGCCAAGAGGCTTAAATTCTGAGAATAATTTTCCGAAAATTCTGAAAATTCTGATAATAATTTCCTGAAAATTCTGAAAATTCTGATAATAATTTTCTGAAAATTCTGATAATAATTTTCTGAAAATTCTGATAATAATTTTCTGAAAATTCTGATAATAATTTTCTGAAAATTCTGATAATAATTTTCTGAAAATTCTGAAAATTCTAAGAATAAGAGCCTGATTGGTCCGTCTCGTGGACCATTATCAAGTCTCCTGGACCATTATCAAGTCTCTCCAATGAAGCCTTCTAACAGGAGTTAAGTCATCTACTCGTTCCTGTATAAAGCTTGCATGTTCTTCCTAACTCCGTCTTTCATTCCATACTACAATTGTCGTCCTCGCATACAACAGGTCCAAGCTCGTTAATCCAGCCGCCAGACCCCCCTGTTTATGAATGAAAAGCGGTTTACACACGACTCACAACTGATGACGTCCGAACACTTTCGAAACAAGGGCTTCGCTCACGTCCTCTGTTCGAACCACAGTTCTATAATTGCTTCACCCGCGTATTTCTTATGCAAATAATCGCCAACAGAACCTAAATACCTAACCTAATCTATGCCTAACTATACATAGAATTTTTTATCTATAATAATATTAATTTAATGAAAACAAACCATTGTTTAATACACAGTATGTTAAAATTTGTGTCAGGGGAGGACGGCCGCTGCTTTAACCAGCCTAGTGTGAGGACGGGTTGTCTGGGGAGGACGGCCGCTGCTTTAACCAGCCTAGTGAGAGGACGGGTTGTCTGGGGAGGACGGCCGCTGCTTTAACCATCCTAGTGTGAGGAAGGGTTGTCTGGAGAGGACGGCCGCTGCTTTAACCAGCCTAGTGTGAGGACGGGTTGTCTAGGGAGACGGAGGCTGCTTTAACCAGCCTAGTGTGAGGAAGGGTTGTCTGGAGAGGTCGGCCGCGGCTTTAACCAGCCTAATGTGAGGAAGGGTTGTCTGGGGAGGACGGCCGCTGCTTTAACCAGCCTAGTGTGAGGACGGGTTGTCTGGGGAGGACGGCCGCTGCTTTAACCAGCCTAGTGTGAGGAAGGGTTGTCTGGAGAGGACGGCCGCTGCTTTAACCAGCCTAGAGTGAGGACGGGTTGTCTGGGGAGACGGCGGCTGCTTTAACCAGCCTAGTGTGAGGACGGGTTGTCTAGGGAGACGGAGGCTGCTTTAACCAGCCTAGTGTGAGGAAGGGTTGTCTGGAGAGGTCGGCCGCGGCTTTAACCAGCCTAGTGTGAGGAAGGGTTGTCTGGGGAGGACGGCCGCTGCTTTAACCAGCCTAGTGTGAGGACGGGTTGTCTGGGGAGACGGAGGCTGCTTTAACCAGCCTAGTGTGAGGAAGGGTTGTCTGGAGAGGTCGGCCGCGGCTTTAACCAGCCTAGTGTGAGGAAGGGTTGTCTGGGGAGGACGGCCGCTGCTTTAACCATCCTAGTGTGAGGAAGGGTTGCCTGGGGAGGACGGCCGCTGCTTTAACCATCCCAGTGTAAGGACGGGTTGCATTATACATGCGTGAATAACTTCCAGAAACTCTCATTTCACCGTATTTTAATTTTCCTGTCAGAGGCACTATTTTTGGTGCGCTTCAACTCTAAGTGGTGTTCCCTCACGCGTCTCAGCCTAACGTCTTAATAATCTTCACAAGTCACTCCTGGAATAACTGGAGAGTTAACATATCATAAACACACATATACTGTATATTTTATCATATATTAATTATATATACCCGTCTAATTTTTGTCGTGACCTCGTTCATGACTCCTTCTATATATATTTAATGAGCAAACATGGTTATATTCTGGAGTGCTGTTTCATAAATAACAAATGTGTCATACCACTACAATAGCACCTTTTGTATACCGTTACATAAAAGCCTTTCACGGCATTTAACATTATTTTTATGAAGTATGAAGATCAGAGTCCTTCTCTTTTCACATATTATTATGATTTCTCAAAGTCCCTAAAGGTCAAATACACTTTATTTAAATACTCTTGCAAATTGATTGACAGATGAGACCAGTTGATTGACAGTTGAGAGGCGGAGACCAAAGAGACAGAGCTCAACCCCCGCAAGCCCAACTAGGTGAGTTCATGCGTTTAATCGCAAAATGTCCAACTCACTTCATGTGGATGGTAGAGCGACGGTCTCGCTTCATGCAGGTCGGCGTTCAATCCCCGACCGTCCATAAGTGATTAGGCACCATTCCTTTCCCCCCGTCCCGTACCAAATCCTTATCCTGACCCCTTTCAAGTGCTGTATAGTTGAAATGGCTTGGCCCTTTTCCTCCTGATAATTCTCTCTCCCTTTCTCTTCCCACGTTTATGAAGAGACAGTTCCTGTCTCACAGGAACTCACAGGAGACAGACAGACAGAGACAGTTCTATTATCCCGTCATTTGACGGGATAATAGAAGCTGTTTTATAGTAATTTGGCACAGTGCCACTCTCCCGTCCACTCTAAAAACATGTATCTGTTTTTGTTATTCAAAATGAAAGGTTTTGTGGCTGGGATGAATAGTGCATGACTGAACGACAGGTCAACAAACGAGCCAATCGAACCTGTGTTATTGTTGTTGGTAAAGAGCTCGTTCATTGGACGATTACGACAGACGCCCCTGACCTTAACAGACGCCCCTGACCTTAACAGAGGGCCTTTGACCTTAACGGAGGCCCCTGACCTTAACGGAGGCCCCTGACCTTAACAGAGGCCCCTGACCTTAACAGAGGCCCCTGACCTTAATAGAGGTCCCTGACCTTAACAGAGGCCCCTGACCTTAACAGAGGGCCCTTGACCTTAACAGAGGGCCCTTGACCTTAACAGGGGTCCCTTGACCTTAACAGGGGTCCCTGACCTTAACAGAGGGCCCTTGACCTTAACAGGGGTCCCTGACCTTAACAGAGAGCCCTGACTTTAACAGAGGGGCCCCCTGACCTTAACGGAGGTCCCTGACCTTAACAAAGGCCCCTGATCTTAACAGAGGTCCCTGACCTTAACAGAGGCCCTTGACCTTAACAGAGGTCCCTGACCTTAACAGAGGCCCTTGACCTTAACAGAGGTCCCTGACCTTAACAGAGGCCCTTGACCTTAACAGAGGTCCCTGACCTTAACAGAGGCCCTTGACCTTAACAGAGGGCTCCCTGACCTTAACAAAGGCAATGACCTTAACAGACGCCCCTGACCTTAACTGAGGTCCCTGACCTTAACAGAGGCCCTTGACCTTAACAGAGGCCTCCCTGACCTTAACAAAGGCCCCTGACCTTAACAGAGGTCCCTGACCTTAACAGAGGCCCCTGACCTTAACAGAGGGCCTCTTGACCTTAACAGAGGCAATGACCTTAACAGAGGTCCCTGACATTAGCAGAGGTTCCTGACCTTAACAGAGGCCCCTGACCTTAATAGAGGGTCCCTGACCTTAACAGAGGTCACTGACCTTAACAGAGGCCCCTGACCTTAACAGAGGTCCGTGACCTTAACAGAGATCCCTGACCTTAACAGAGGTCCCTGACCTTAACAGAGGCCCCTGACCTGCCTATTTGTTTCCGCCTCCACCGGGGATCGAACCCGGAACCTCTGGACTATGACTCCCGAGCGCTGTTCACTCAGCTGTCAAGGCCCCATTAGACGGTAGGCCGTCTTAGTAAGGCTGTCAAGTCCCCAAGGTTGTTGTTGTTGTTGTTTAAGATTCGGTACTTGGAACAAAAAGTTCCAAGTAGCACGGGCTATGGTGAGCCCGTAGTGGACTTAAAAAAAAACAGAGAAGCAGAAGAGACGAAATAAAGATATAAAGGGCGTAGATGAGTGTGTTATTAGAGCCGTTTTGAGATCCTGTCGTTAAACATTAACATGTTTAACATGTTTAACGAATCGGTAATGTTCAACGCCCATCACGAGCGGCGTTAAACACAACAGATGTTCGGACCGCAAGTGTGTCAGAGCGGGGATCGATCCCGCTGTTGATCTAGTATCGAATATCAACTCCTTTTCCCCACCCCACACTCTCCTCGCGAAAACAATGTGTTTAGTGAACACAAAAATGGCGTGTTTCCCAGTCATTCCCCTTCGTGTGGTTACAATGCCTGACCGGAACACGTTATTTAAAGCTTCACTAATTAAGGGAATCGAACCCCTAAAGGTAGGGATGGGGTGAGGAGAATGCCTCCCCTTCCACCCCCCATCCTGAAAAGGATCGATAGACATGTATCGCATAATAGATATTCTGAGAACGGGTCAGAAGACTTGATAATTAGGTGATTTGTTGACAAATTTTCAGGCTGGAGAATTTGTTAATCGAATTATTGAATGAAATATCGTCGACTGCATATAATTATCGGTAATTAACTGCATAATCTACCATAAATAATAATCTACCTAAATAGATTTAGGTAGCGCATAATCTACCTAAATAATTAAATGCATAATCTACCAAGAGCATATTCACCCTAAATTATCTGACGAACCATTAACTCACATCATTATGAGAACTATAATTGTGCGAATAATTAGCAATATATATAATTTCCAGTAAATTGTAAAACATATTACAAATGAATTATATATTATATAACTATCGAATAATTGAAAATTATTGAGAAATTTTCCTTTCACATAATAATCGATTATTATTAAAAAAAAAGAGGCATTAGGTGAAAGGAATCGAACCCTTTTATTAGACAGAGACATTTGGTTAGATAGATATCGATAGATAAATCCTAGAGCATAAATTCAAGCACGAATCTTCTCTATATAAAAAAAATAGTTATCGTTGAAAGGTTTGCAAAATTGTAAAGATTGGCACAAGATTTACTACTGTTAGACTGTCAGTTACTTTACATCCTGTACTCTTGAATATAATAGGTCTATCAGATATATTCTTGGACATAATAGGTCTATCAGATATATTCTTGAACATAATAGGTCTATCAGATATGATAAATAAAGTTCATCACTGTGAAAGAACTACATTAAAACTCATCACTGAATTATGGATGAAGATTCGTACATAATTTATACTCACTCGCTCATCCACCCACTCATCCACTCACCACTAGCATCCATCCAGCCACCATGTAGATCACCTTACAAGTCACCTAGATCACTTTACAAGCCACCTAGATCACTTTACAAGCCACTTAGATCACTTTACAAGCCACCTATAACCCAACCAATGTACCCTACCCACTCAGCGGCAGACCTGAAAGAATTACGTCCACATGTGACCTCTATACACGTCTGCCACACGTGTCACAGCCAGGTGTGTGAACTCCTAGTCAGGTTGTTAACGTCGGAAGCCACCAATAACGAGCCAGGATGATACAAATACACATTCTAAGTGGTTTTCTCGCTAACGGGAATATTTCTTTCTCACTTCTTGAAGATAATATATCGTATATCATTATATTCATGATATATAATGCGTTTTAAATCACATATATTTTCTTTATATTATCAGAATTTTAGTCACTAAATTTAATAACAAATGTATATATTTTTTTTTGGTTTGTATTGATTCACTTGTAAACGAAAAATTAGAGAAGATAAATCAATTTTATTTTGATATTTGGGAAGATTTAGATGATTTGGGATTTTGAGAAACTTGGGAAAATTTGGGAAACATAGATGATTAAATTTGGGAAACTTAGATGATTAAATTTGGGAAACTTAGATGATTAAATTTGGGAAACTTAGATGATTAATAATAGGTTGGCTTTGACGTTATGTATGGAGGAAATAATGGAGATTTTTTCCTGTAAAGATTTCTTGTTGATTATGGTCAGAGGTCAGAGGTCAGAGGTCAGAGGCCAGGCGTCTTTGTAACGCAGGGTCATGCGCGACGCGGGTCTATAGAAAACAAATGAGGCCGGTCTCTGTGGCCTCCACCAGTGATGTGGTCGACTTCTGTGGCCTCCACCAGTGATGTGGTCGACTTCTGTGACCTCCACCAGTGATGTGGTCGACTTCTGTGATCTAGGCTAGTGATGTGGCTGGTTTCTGTGTCCACCACCACCACTAATGATGTGGTCGGCTTCTGTCCTCACGACCCCTAATGTGGCAGGCCTCTGTGCTCACGACCCCTAATGTGGCCGGCCTCTGTGCTCATGACCCCTAATGTGGCCGGCCTCTGTGCTCACGACCCCTAATGTGGCCGGCCTCTGTGCTCACGACCCCTAATGTGGCCGGCCTCTGTGCTCATGACCCCTAATGTGGCCGGCCTCTGTGCTCACGACCCCTAATGTGGCAGGCCTCTGTCCTCACGACCCCTAATGTGGCCGGCCTCTGTGACTCTCGCTGTTCTCACTGACACTAATATAGTCGACCTCAGTGAACAGCGACAGCCAACCAGAGTTTTTTGACAGTTCGAGGATGGATGGCCGCAATTTACAGTAGTCAAGTTAGAGCAGAAGAAACGGAATTCAGTCGAAGTCGCTCCTGAACTTGGCTAAGAAATATCTAAACGGGAGGTCTTCAAGTGTGACAGAGAGGCAGCACGTTGCTGTTCAGGACCTGGGGGCCAGATTCACGAAGCATTTACGCAAGTACTTACGAATCTGGGGCCAGATTCACGAAGCAGTTACGCAAGCACTTACGAACCTGGGGTCAGATTCACGAAGCAGTTATTCAAGCACTTACAAACGTGTACATCTTTAATCAATCTTTGACGCCTTTGGTTACATATATTAAACAGTTTACAAGCATGAAAACTTCCCAATCAACTGTTGTCATTGTTATAAACAGCCTCCTGGTACTTCCAAGCTCATTAACTGTTTAATAATTGTAAACAAAGCCGCCAGAGATTGAGAAAAGATGTACATAGGCTCGTAAGTGGTTGCATAACTGCTTCATGAATCTGGATTGCTTCGTGAATCTCCCTGTTTTCCAAGAAGGTATATTTTACAAGTTCATTCACCAGGGGGGGAGCGCTTATTGGTCCGGTCACTGGTAGTTAGCGTGGGAATGGATAACGAAGGAAATGTATATGAGAACAGTAGAAGAGAAGAGAGGAAGAGGAGGAGGGAGAGGAAGGAAGAATGGAATAGAATTATCAGGGGAAAGCGCCAAGCCATTGCGATTATTATTATAGACTGTGGGTTGGTTGGTGTTGTCGTCGTTGATCCTTCTCTATGGACAACCCAACCCACAACTCGGCAGAGTGCTTATACTAGGAGATCACCCTTGGCGCTTCTGGCTCTTGGAGAGGGGCTCAACGTCACACGTTTAGGGGATGCGGCTCCAACACTTAGCCTCGTTGTCACGTGCACACACCCACTCGAGCCGCCGTGACTCCCCACTCTCTCCTTATGAGATGTGATCTCCTCAATCCCCTATGACTTACTAGTATTACCTTCTACCCTGTCCACAGCAGTGGTTCTTGGTTCTTTCTCTCTCTCTCTCCTTCTTTACTACCTCCTGGGAAGCCTCACTAGGACAAGGGCAAACACCAGCAAATTGTGACACATTTACTGGACAAAGCACATACACGATACATACACACATATAATAATAATGAATCCTATACTCGATAATCACAATCAGGTTGCACTCCAATACCATCAGAACTCTATTATCAGCTTATCAAGTGGTATCCTATCTCCTGGTTCACCACCTGATACTATTAACCTCCTCAAGTTGGTCAAGCCTACACACTGTTGCACCATCAGCAAGATAACATATATATAGAAAATCAGCATTTGAATGCAATCACATATATCAGTATAAATGTTCATTGATACACAACAATGATCCATCAATCACTGTCAGTCCTGGAACGCATACATCCGTAGGTAATCCAGCCTACGACTGTAACTCTAAACTTCAGTATAAAAAACTCCTTGACATAAGAATGCCAACAGTCACTCACCTCTCACTGCGTCTTGCACGCTACTGACAACCAAACACTATCAACTCCCCATAAGTAATCCACCAGAACTTCCCCTTCCACCTCTGGAAGTTCACTACCCTAATATCTTTAGGTTCTGCCGGGCTTCACTACCAGGATCCTCTGCAGCTCCTCCAGGCTGCTATCATGAAGTTTCCTTGAGTAACTACGGTGCTTCACCCTTCTGCTAGGTTCCTCCACAGCTCTCTTGGCTGCTACACCACCTCTACAGAAGCACGTGACACTCCTCTTCACTGCTGCTTCTCCTCACAGCTCGAGGTCCTCTGCTCCACTACCTTGGAGTCTCATCAGCTACATCATCTGCTGGCTTCGAAGTTCTCAGCAACTTCTTCCCCAAAGACAAACCTGCAACCCATCGACGTTCCAATAAAATGTTCCCCTTTAACACATAAACAAAAATAACCACACAATATGCTTGCCTCAAACCTCTATCTGTCCTCTACATACAGTGAGAGTGGACTCCCCCGTTTTGGGCGGGTCCATACTCCACCTCGCCTGGCGGCGGTCCTCACTCGCTGGGAGGGTCTTCCTCCATCCGGAGCCAGGCTCCCTCAGTCGTCCGCCAGCGCTCAGAGGGGACGGACGTCGCTCCGTGTTCCTCCCTCTCCACTCTCTTATTTCAGGCTTTCTGCCTTATTAAAATATGTCTAACTTATAAATAAACATCGCTACTGTCGCTGGGCACACGACCAACTACAAACAATCACTATGAACTGGCGTATATCGTGCTTACCACAGATTAACTGATCGAGGGCGCTTTCCCTCTGACGGCGTCTGGTCAGGGCGCTCCACACGGCCCACAATAATGCCTCCGGGCGGCTTAATATTCACTAATTATCGTCCACGACTTGAGACCACACGTCCCCAGCTCGATTCCACAGCTGGCACGTCTGCACACTTCTCTTCTCTTAGAGATATATCACTAGGGGTTCCCTTCTGACGGGAGCTCAACGGAGCGCGGCTTCCCCCTGCGATGTCTGGCACTCAAGTGAGGTCAAGGTCCTCCAGAAGCGAGCCTCACGCCTCCAGCAAAAATGTCCACATCTCCTAGCCAGTCATTTATCTATTTCCTTACTTACTGCCCATAATCTTAAATTGTTTTACATATCCAACCAGCCATTTTACATATGGGTTATCACCTCAATATTTGCTAGACCTTCTAGTTAGGTCAGGCTTGCTGAATAACTCTCAAGAAGGGAGACTCGTTTCTCCTGCAGGCTGAGATCATAACATTATGTAGCACTTGGTAGGAGGCCAGGATAAGGATTTGGGATGGGACGGGGGAAAGGAATGGTGCTACCCAACCCCTTGGACGGTTAGGTATAGGAGGAAGAAAGAAAGAGTGCAAAATAACCAGTAAGGATTACATAAACTGTTTAAATACATTTGGATACTGTATTTAAATACATCAGGAACCAGTTAGGGTTCCTGGTGTATTTGGAAGCTGTTGGAACCCCCCCAGACACTAGAACCCATATGCAGGCGATGAGTCACAATAACGTGGCTGAAGTATGTTGACCAGACCACACACTAGAAATTGAAGGGACGACGACGTTTCGGTCCGTCCTGGACCGACTTGAGAATGGTCCAGGACGGACCGAAACGTCGTCGTCCCTTCAATTTCTAGTGTGTGGTCTGGTCAACTAGAACCCATTATTGGCTGAGCTAGACATTGTAAACAATCTCATTTACGTAAATCTGATGTTGAACTAAATCCTGGTGATGCTAAATGGCTTCTTGCAGCCGGGTCGTGTTTTCTGATATCGATATATCAGAAAAATATATCGTTTTTCTTCTCGATATTTGTTACCGAGTTTGATCGAATAGGTGAGGACGGTGATTGTGGCAAGAATCTTATTTATATTTGTTATGTTCAAGAATGTTTTTGGACAGCAGGAGACGGGCGTATTCTTACGTCACTCACCTTCTTGGACAGAGACGAGACCAAACTCACTGTTTTGGACAGCGAGAGACGGAAGGAGATTCCGTCTCTCAACACTTTGCTCTTATGGTGGGTGTTTCACTTTGAGTGATTGGTAGTAGGTGGGTGTTTCATTTTGAATGATTGGTAGTAGGTGGGTGTTTCACTTTGAATGATTGGTAGTAGCTGGGTGTTTCACTTTGAATGATTGGTAGTAGGTGTGTGTTTCACTTACAATAACTGCTTGTAGACTGGTGTCTCCATCCACCCCTCCCAGCATCTTGGGAGATTGGTGTAGGAGGAGTGAAGGATGATAAATGGTTCTGGTGTGATTTTCAATCTCGTGTCAGAAGGTCCGGAGAGACCAGGGTACACTCTGATCACACAGTGGGAGTTACACGGTGGGAGATATTCCAAAGGGGGGGATACGTTACATGGGGGTGGTGGTACATGGGGGGAGATCTAGAGAGAACGACCATTCTCTGTCCTTCATCTGTCTCCAAACAGCACCGTGGGTGTCACGGTACTGTGCACTGAGGAAGGTAGGGTTGCATCCATTGTATCCATTTTAGTTTTTTCACAGTATGGTGCAGGAACAGTCGACTTCTGATTCCTTTCAAGAGGCCGAGAGCCATCCCATGCCATAGTTCATAGTAATATCCACTAGTTTCTCCTGGAATACGACCCGTTAATCGGTTAAAAACCAGGTTAAATTACCTTCCTTCTCTCTCATGACTACAAAAGTAAACGGAGAATTCTTTCACTTATTTGATACCACTGTGTAATGATCAATTTCAATCCCTTTCCTCTCCAAACTCTAACATGTGAGAGTACCCTCTTTCCTGATACCAGTGTGTGGCAACTCTTTTTCTTTCCTAATACCAGCATGATGCAATGCCCCTTTTTTAACCTGATACCAGCATGTGGCAGTACTATCTCTCTTAATATCAGCATAGGAAAATTACTATCTCTCTTGATACCAGCATTTTGTAGTACCCAGCGTCTCTTGATTCCAGAGATGAGCATTTATCTGCCTTTTGGTGATGCAACAGTGCCTCTATGGTGCAAGCAAATGTACTCACGTGTACTCAAAGGCATAGTACCATAAAACTGTTATCCCAGGACAGATATACATTGGATACATGATGCTTGGTCTCACTCACACGGCCCTCGTGCAAGTTACAGCCATTACAGCTATCAATCAGTGTGTCTGGTGTTTGACACTAATAAATTAACTGTCACTCAGGTCTTTAGAGAGAGAGAGAGAGAGAGAGAGAGAGAGAGAGAGAGAGAGAGAGAGAGAGAGAGAGAGAGAGAGAGAGAGAGAGAGAGAGAGAGAGAGAGAGAGAGAGAGAGAGAGAGAGAGAGAGAGAGAGAGAGAAAGAGAGAGAGAGAGAGAGAGAGAGAGAGAGAGAGAGAGAGAGAGAGAGAGAGAGAGAGAGAGAGAGAGAGAGAGAGAGAGAGAGAGAGAGAGAGAGAGAGAGAGAGAGAGAGAGAGAGAGAAAGAGAGAGAGAGAGAGAGAGAGAGAGAGAGAGAGAGAGAGAGAGAGAGAGAGAGAGAGAGAGAGAGAGAGAGAGAGAGAGAGAGAGAGAGAGAGAGAGAGAAAGAGAGAGAGAGAGAGAGAGAGAGAGAGAGAGAGAGAGAGAGAGAGAGAGAGAGAGAGAGAGAGAGAGAGAGAGAGAGAGAGAGAGAGAGAGAGAGAGAGACAGAGAGAGAGAGGCCTAGAATTATTTAAGAAAGTTTGCGAGTGAGGACCAAGATTTTGGATGAGTGGGGATAATTTGGATAAGGAAGGAGTAGTCTTGATATAGAATTTTAGGCCAAACGCTTGTTTTGTTAGGCCTAAGACATAGGTTAGATTGCAAATCGTTGTTGAATGATTAAGCTGATGAAGTAATTGTTGCAGTAAGTAAATTTTTCCCCTTAATAAGGTCATAATTTTTAATTGATATAATTTAAGTAAAAACGTATATAATAATACTTTTGGTGTCATAAATAAACTCATTTATTTTGCGATCTGAGAGAATTATATCTCTGTCCCTTGTTTTGTATTCATTATTTTGATAATTACAAATTCCTAATGGATTATATTAATAAATAACTCCCCCCCCCCTTCTCTTGAATTCTACATTCTTTGATAATAATGACTTTAACTTCCCCGTTGTGTGTAAAGTCACCAAAAGGAACAGTTACAGAACAAATTGTTCCTTACAAGTATGACGGAACATTTAACCAAAAACTCCTGGATATCCTATACCGGTGTCCTGATATATGTTATCAAGAGGTTCTTTAGGGAGATATATGAGTTTGGTGTAAGTGAATAGTGGCCGTGACACGAACACCTGTGAGTGTTACATAACAGCTGTCAACACCTGTGAGGTGTTACATGACAGCTTTAAACACCTGTGGGTGTTACATGACTGCTTTCTACACCTGTGGGGTGTTGCAACCCGTTCTCGCAAATTCGTAAAGTCAGTATTGACTTATTAAGTACGTGCATAGGTGATATGCTAAACATAATAGATACCCTTAAAAAGATTCATAGAAAACACCGACCTAACCTAACTTTGTTAGTATCTTAAGATAAGCATCTTATTGCTTCGTAATTACAATTATTACTTAACCTATACCTATTATAGGTTAGGTAATAATTGTAATTACGAAGCAATAAGATGCTTATCTTAAGATACTAACAAGGTTAGGTAAGGTCGGTGTTTTCTATGAATCTTTTTAAGGGTATCTATTATGTTAAGTATGTCACCTATGCACATATTTAATAAGTCAATATTGACTTATTAAATTTGCGAGAACGGGTTGGGGGTATTACAGGAATGGTATTTACACATATCTGTCTCGTCACATTAATACCAGGATGTTGATGTACCCTTCTCTTTCCTAGTACCCTTCTTCCTTGTAATACAAGTATGTGAGAGTACTTTCTCTATCCTTATGCCAGTATGGGAGAGTACTATCTCTATCCTAATGCCAGTATGTGAGGGTACTATCTCTATCCTAATGCCAGTATGTGAGGGTACTATCTCTATCCTAATGCCAGTATGGGAGAGTACTATCTCTATCCTAATGCCAGTATGTGAGAGTACTATCTCTATCCTAATGCCAGTATGTCAGAGTACTATCTCTATCCTAATGCCAGTATGTCAGAGTACTATCTCTATCCTAATGCCAGTATGTGAGAGTACTATCTCTATCCTAATGCCAGTATGTCAGAGTACTATCTCTATCCTAATGCCAGTATGTGAGAGTACTATCTCTATCCTAATGCCAGTATGTGAGGGTACTATCTCTATCCTAATGCCAGTATGTGAGAGTACTATCTCTATCCTAATGCCAGTATGTGAGAGTACTATATCTATCCTAATGCCAGTATGTGTGGGTACTATCTCTATCCTAATGCCAGTATGTGAGAGTACTATCTCTATCCTAATGCCAGTATGTGAGGGTACTATATCTATACTAATGCCAGTATGTGAGGGTACTATCTCTATCCTAATGCCAGTATGTGAGAGTACTATCTCTATCCTAATGCCAGTATGGGAGGATACTATCTCTATCCTAATGCCAGTATGTGTGGGTACTATCTCTATCCTAATGCCAGTATGGGAGAGTACTATCTCTATCCTAATGCCAGTATGTGAGGGTACTATCTCTATCCTAATGGCAGTATGTGAGGGTACTGTCTCTATCCTAATGGCAGTATGTGAGAGTACTATCTCTATCCTAATGGCAGTATGTGAGGGTACTGTCTCTATCCTAATGGCAGTATGTGAGAGTACTATCTCTATCCTAATGCCAGTATGTGAGGGTACTATCTCTATCCTAATGCCAGTATGTGAGGGTATTATCTCTATCCTAATGCCAGTATGTGAGGGTACTATCTCTATCCTAATGCCAGTATGTGAGAGTACTATCTCTATCCTAATGCCAGTATGGGAGGATACTATCTCTATCCTAATGCCAGTATGTGTGGGTACTATCTCTATCCTAATGGCAGTATGTGAGGGTACTGTCTCTATCCTAATGGCAGTATGTGAGAGTACTATCTCTATCCTAATGGCAGTATGTGAGGGTACTGTCTCTATCCTAATGGCAGTATGTGAGAGTACTATCTCTATCCTAATGCCAGTATGTGAGGGTACTATCTCTATCCTAATGCCAGTATGTGAGGGTATTATCTCTATCCTAATGCCAGTATGTGAGGGTACTATCTCTATCCTAATGCCAGTATGTGAGGATAATCTATCCTAATACCAGCGTGTGACAGTACCATCCCCTTCCATGTCTCCTCCACACCTTGGCATGTCAGATTCTATCAATTGCTGACAGAAAAGTTCGCCCTCGTCAAAGTTTATATTGTTAAACAGAAATATATACAAATTATTAAAATTAACTTTTCAGTAACTTGACGGACGAGCCAAAAACACGAATTTACTAAATAGTAAATTAACAATTACCTTATTCGAATGATCAAAAGATTACTAATAATATGATGGCTATATAATGAGTTAAATTGACTCTTAAATGTTACAAGAATATTCGGTAGTTATACTCTGCAAGAAAAAAACATTTAATACCGCTAGTCTGATAAACTGTACTGAACATAATATTATACTGTCAATTGCTCTAAAAATAAATGATTAAATGTGCAATTTCTTATTCCAATTAGTGTCTTACGGTGTCTATAACATCTTAATAGAGTAATGAGAGAGGTTACACTAATTTAGATCTGACTTAATACCATAACAGGTGTGAGTTATTATTGCGTTAGTTACAACAGGTGGAATGCAATTGAAGTAGAAAAGAGTTCCCAGACGAGAATGAGCTGCACAGGTAGTTATTTGAATATTTTCATAAGTTGTAGTAGGAGATTAGCAAAGAGATTAGCGTGTATTCTTTAAGAGTTATATGGAGATTATGTGGGATTACTCATGACTTATAAGGAGCTTATGTCGTATTTCTTCAGCCATAAAATGAGATTGGGCTGTGGTTCTTAAGACTTAAAAAGAGATAAGATTGTGATCCTTAAGATATTGATTGAGATTAGGTTATAATCCTTGAGACATACAATGGGATTAAGTTGTAATCCTTAAGACATACAATGAGGCTAAGTTGTAATCCTTAAGACATACAATGAGGCTAGGTTGTAATCGTTAAGGTATCCAATGATACCAAATTTTAATCCTTAATACAATGTAATTTAGGTTGTATTGCTTAAATTATACGAGAAGATTAGATTGTATTCCTTAAAACATACATTCACATTAAAATGTAATCCCTAACCCCCACAATAACATTAGGATGCAATCCTCAAGTCATCCCAGAAGACTACATTGCATTCCTGAACAAAATTATCTTGAATTTTGTTAATATCTTGCCCGCTTTAGCGTCTCGTAAACAATTCTCTATTTAGGGTCCCTTCGTTCCACTGAAGTTTACACATAAATTGAACTTTAAACGACTCGTGGTAGAGGTGCACTTTTTCCCTCCATTTCTCCGTGAGTCCCATTACATCTTTCTATAAAAAAAAACTTAAAAGTTGTGTTTACCTGCCAGGATAAGGTCATTTGAACAGGATTTACCCCCACAGGATAAGGTCATGTAAACACTTGAATTCTACTTTATAGAATTAAGTAAAATTAAAGTTTCAAGGGGTAAATTAAAATTTACCCCTTGAAAATATTCCTTCACCAGCAGAACGAAGCCTCTATATCATGCCCTGGCTCCTTCAGACGCGAGGCTGCTGCTCTCGTCTCAGATATACAAGGGTTTCTGGCAGTTTAAAACCTTCAAGATGCTAAATCAATGTACACGAGCAAGCGTCTTGGATAATGAAATTCTTCCAGTCATCGACCTCTCGGTTGGAAGAAGAAAACGTAAATCAGCAAATGTGTTCTTCAAGTTCGTAGACGGAAGCTTGAGACGTATATGAGTTACAGAGACGTTAGAATGAACTTTTTTTCAGTGTTAGAGTTGTCAGTAAGTGGAATAGATTAGACGTAGAAATCAAATTAGACGTAGAAAGCTAATTCGATGCAAAATTCTACATGTATATATGATAAAAGCGAGAGATATGAGTCACTGCATTCATCTAAGAACCCCTCTAGCTCGATCCTGCAAGCACATCTAGGTGAGTTCATCCAGTTGAGTACATCTAGATTAGTACAAAAAAAAAGATGAGTAAATCTTGGCGATTAGACACACACACAGACACACACACACACACAGACACACACACACACACACACACACACACACACACACACACACACACACACACACACACACACACACACACACACACACACACACACACACACACACACACACACACACACACACACACACACACACACACACACACTTTTTTACACAAGGGGCACACGCACTAGGGGACACAGGTGGAAATTGAGTACCCAGATGAGCCATAGAGACGTTAGAAAGAATGTTTTCAGTGTCAGAGTAGTAGACAAATGGAATGCATTAGGCAGTGATGTGGTGGAGGCTGACTCCATACACAGTTTAAAGTGTAGATATGATAGAGCCCAGTAGGCTCAGGAACCTGTACACCAGTTGATTGACAGTTGAGAGGCGGGAGCAAAGAGCCAGAACTCAACCCCCGCAAACACAATTAGGTGAGTACACACACACACACACACACACACACACACACACACACACACACACACACACACACACACACCACCCCCATAACTACCCCTAATAACACACCATATATTTATCAAAATCTGACCAATTAATGAACTAATCCAAATAACAGGTGAGTAATCCCCCACCCACCGGTCACTACATCATTAGCAAACACAAAGGTGGAAGCTCTGTATTGTAATGTATTAATGCTAACTCACCTGAGCTGCAAGTTTCAGGGATGTATATATATATATGACTGGTATATAAACGAAAAACAATATACCAACTTTAATATATATATATATATAAGAATTCTAATTGCTAAACCAGAGACCTTGTTTAACGATTAACCTTGATAAACGAGTCATGGTGCTAAACGAGTGTCGCTAAATGATAGTTTCTGTCTCTGGAACAGAGTTAGAAGCTTTCAGGAGAGAGCCGGATGTGTTGACCAGACCACACACTAGAAATTGAAGGGACGACGACGTTTCGGTCCGTCCTGGACCATTCTCAAGTCGATTGGGCCGGATGTGTTTCTGTTGGAGGATACCCGGCCTATCCGGCCGTGTTGGCTATCAGGGCCTTCGACTTACGTAGACAAACGCCCTCATTCACAGACCAGCCGGCCAACAGGGAAGGCGGACCATAAGCCAAGGCCTGCTGGAGTAGAAGAACGCTTGAAATCGTCCACAGGTAAACACCAGGTAATACATTAAATGTAGCTTCTTCCTATTATTTTATATATAAATATTTATGTATATTCCTCGAGAGGGTACACAGGCATGGCCCGGGTCTATCTGTCTCCCTACTTTCTGTCTCTCTATCTCTGATCCTATCTATATTGTATCTATCTCTATATTTATCTTTCTCTAGTTCTCTAGCTTTCCCTCAAGCTATCTGTCTCTCAATCTTGCCCGCTCAGTTTTCTCTCTACATCATTCTCTATCAAGTTATATCTCTATCTTCCTATCTCTCTGTCTATCTTTCTCACTCCTCTTTCGAACAGCCACTTAGTTCTCTCTCTCTCTCTCTGATCTTCTCCTTCACTCAGAGAATATATTATTAAAAAGAACTGACACAATTGTATGGGTCTTTAGAAATTATATTGCCATTATATATATGAAAACTCCACGTTAATCACACGATATATTTTACATCTGACGTACACATACGACATCATGAAAATGGCGTGAGGGGGGTTTAACAATTTCTAATATTTCATAAATCATTTAACTTCTACCCCTTACCGACCTATGTCCGTCCCCATCCCCAGATCATTCCCACTGCAAATTCAACGCCAAGCGTCTAGCCTCTTTGAACAGACAGACAAGCAGACAGAGAGACAGACAGATACATAGACAGACAGACAGACAGATAGACAGACATTCTCGTTTATAGTGTAGATATACATGAACATATTTATCTAGGAATCAGCAAAGTGAAAATAACATTAAATAATTGAAAAGCGGAATGAAACGTTACAGGTAATACCGACAGATTGCACATTGACTCACCCTTTCATACAAACTTTTCGATACATATCATATTCAGAGATCCCTACGTTGACATTTCTGACGTCTAGACGAGTAAGTTAAAAATTTAGAGTCGTCGGAATGGACTTGCCTAAAAGCTTCAGGTATTTTCCTTTGGTGGGCTGATTGCAATGTTTGCTTCAGCTGGTTTAAATCTAGATTTAACGAGTTTGAAATAAAAATTATGAAAAGTTGTGTAAGAACTCATATACTGGTCCCCAGCAAAGATATCTTGGTAACAGAATTTACTGAATATACAGATATCAGAGAGCAATGGAGCTTTAGATGCGGAAATTCTAAATTGAAGTTAGTTTGGAGAGGTACAAATCTACAGGAAATGCAGGTCCGGTTCCTGGCTTGTAGTAGATGAACTACAGGGTGAGGTCTGTGGCTTGTAGTAGATGAACTATAGGGTGAGGTCTGTGGCTTGTAGTAGATGAACTATAGGGAGAGGTCTGTGGCTTGTAGTAGATGAACTACAGGGAGAGGTCTGTGGCTTGTAGTAGATGAACTACAGGGAGAGGTCTGTGGCTTGTAGTAGATGAACTATAGAGTGAGGTCTAAGGCTTGTAGTAGATGAACTATAGGGAGAGGTCTGTGGCTTGTAGTAGATGAACTATAGGGAGAGGTCTGTGGCTTGTAGTAGATGAACTATAGGGTGAGGTCTGTGGCTTGTAGTAGATGAACTATAGGGAGAGGTCTGAGGCTTGTAGTAGATGAACTATAGGGAGAGGTCTGTGGCTTGTAGTAGATGAACTATAGGGTGAGGTCTGTGGCTTGTAGTAGATGAACTATAGGGTGAGGTCTGTGGCTTGTAGTAGATGAACTATAGGGTGAGGTCTGAGGCTTGTAGTAGATGAACTATAGGGTGAGGTCTGAGGCTTGTAGTAGATGAACTACAGGGTGAGGTCTGTGGCTTGTAGTAGATGAACTATAGGGTGAGGTCTGTGGCTTGTAGTAGATGAACTATAGGGAGAGGTCTGAGGCTTGTAGTAGATGAACTATAGGGTGAGGTCTGTGGCTTGTAGTAGATGAACTATAGGGTGAGGTCTGAGGCTTGTAGTAGATGAACTATAGGGTGAGGTCTGAGGCTTGTAGTAGATGAACTACAGGGTGAGGTCTGTGGCTTGTAGTAGATGAACTATAGGGTGAGGTCTGTGGCTTGTAGTAGATGAACTATAGGGTGAGGTCTGTGGCTTGTAGTAGATGAACTATAGGGTGAGGTCTGTGGCTTGTAGTAGATGAACTACAGGGTGAGGTCTGTGGCTTGTAGTAGATGAACTATAGGGAGAGGTCTGAGGCTTGTAGTAGATGAACTATAGGGAGAGGTCTGAGGCTTGTAGTAGATGAACTATAGGGTGAGGTCTGTGGCTTGTAGTAGATGAACTATAGGGAGAGGTCTGAGGCTTGTAGTAGATGAACTATAGGGTGAGGTCTGTGGCTTGTAGTAGATGAACTACAGGGGAGGGATTTGGCGGCAATTGGTCTGTAACTGATAATCACCATGTAACAGATGAACAACAGGGAGGGCAAGTGATCAATATTGATCGACCACTGTGACCAGCAGGTTTGGGCTATAGCACAAGCCCTCATTGATCTTCTCCAGTTCGTTCTGAAAAAAAAATATTAAGGAAAGGATAAACAGCAGGACATGTTAAATGGGATTTAGTGTGAGTTCTACACCCGCGTCCAGATGGCCTTCAGGTCTCGATGCCAATTCCTCTAAGAATTTTGTGGGTAGTGATCATGTCTCCCCATCTGTCTTCCAGTCTCGATGTTGTGAGTTTGAGGTACGCTGTTAGTGACATCAGTGTCAGTGGCTGACATCAATGTCAGAGGAGGTGTGAGGGTGGTGCAGTGGGTTGAGGCAAGGATTCCAATTGCAAGATAGAGAGTTAATATAGCGATATGATTCACTATATTGATCAACATGAATGTTTGGTATAACCATGTGAGTCACTACATTATGTTTATGAGGGGACATGTGGTGTGAGGGGTTATGGGGTGTGAGGGGAACACATAGTCTAACAACAAACTTTGTAATCTACACTGTTATTAAACTGAACGTGTGAGAAGTAATTAAAGTTGATATCCTCAATAAACTGAACCGACACGGTTCCAAGCACAATCAATAAATATTGACCGCCTGGGGTCAATAATTAAACGTTCCACTTCTACCCTGGGAAGTGCGGTTTTGAAGCATGCAAAAATTCTTTTCATGACTCTGAAAATATTTTCAGAATCGCTGAATATGCCAGTCAGGCCTTTAGGCCGATCTAGCAACATCACACATACGGAGTTACACGTAATTGCAATTCTCTCTTCTTTGTCATGCATTCAGGGATTTATAAATGTTGTATTTGCATAAGGAATGTGTATTATTCGCGTCTACCAGTGTGAATATCACTGTTTAGTCTAGTTAATAGTCTACCAGTCAGAATAACTATGCTAGCAATAGTTATTAGTTGAGGTAAACACCGAGCAAATAGCTAAAGAAATTTGTCATAGCTGAACCTAATCTAAATATCATCATATAAATAGTTTAACTATCAAAATGCTTACGTATATCTGCATTTATACAAGCTTCCATTGACTATATCAAGAGTTACATAGTTAGTGTTAAGAGCTAGCTATGTGATATCGAAATTCGCATCATGCAGGGATGATGCGAATTTCGATATCACATAGTATATCGAAATTCACAGTTTGTACAATACTGTAGTTTTGATCATTCTTGGTATAAATCTCTAACATTTGAACATCTCTGAAGGAAAATTTAGTATGCTGTCACATAGGGAACATGTTTAAGTGTTTTGATTGGTTTGAGAAATGTAAAAATGGAATGATATTTATTGCAGAATTAATGAGAATGTGATAAATATGATATGAAGTAATATGACAGGTGATAGATCTATAATTCTTCTTCCTCTAATGTTGTGCTCGTTTTCTACTTCCCCCTTCTTCCGTTTTCTACCTTTCCTGCCTCCTTTTCCCATTTTCTTCTATGTAATATTCCCTCTATCGTTATCCATCTACCTTCATCATCCTCCCGTTATCCCTTTTCTGGTATCCCCATCTCGTTATCTCCTTTCCTACCTCGCCGTCTCGTTACCCCCCCTTTCCACATACCCTCTGTTCTTTCCTACTTTCCCAATATCATTATTCCTCTCCCTCTCCAATTCCTCTCTTCTCTCCTACCCTTCCCTCTGTCTTCTTTCCTCCCTTCTCCCGTCATATCCCTTCCCTTCCCATCTCCTCACTCACCTGTTCCGTCTCTTCCACATCTTTCAGCACGGGCTGAAAGTTCCTATATCAACCACGTATGAAATGTTTAATATATTATATAAAACATCTATAAATATATTCACATCTTGTGAAAGAGCAGTTAGTGACCGTTCCAAACTAACGTGTGACATCCTCAGGGGCCTTGAATATACCTCAAAGGAGTTATAATACTAAAAGTTACTAATCCTGTCACTTTAAGATGTATTACAAACACGAACATAACAAATTCTCGTTCGAATCAAGTATTAACTCCGTGTTATATAAAAGTGACTCTAGGGACAGAGGACACGTCTTCACTACACTATTGATCACTGTAGCCACCATCTGGGGAGCCGGTAGGCCGAGCGGACAACACGCTGGACTTGTGGTCCTGGGTTCGATCCCAGGCGCCGGCGAGAAACAATGGGCAAAGTTTCTTTCACCCTATACCCCCTGTTACCTAGCAGTAAAAATAGGTAGCTGGGTGTTAGTCAGCTGTCACGGGCTGCTTCCTGGGGCTGGAGGCCTGGTCGAGGACCGGGCCGAGGGGAAACTAAAAAAGCCCCGAAATCATCTCAAGATAACCTCAAGATAAGATCTAGGAGACGAGGTACCCCCCCCCCCCTCTGGGCAGAGTACAGATTTCGGAGGCTGCCACCACTTTCTCACGTAGAAAATAAGATGCTGGGTGGATCTTAGTAAGGGAGGACTATGGTAGTTTAAGAGGTCGGAAGGTGGCGTCAAGGATGGTTAATGACCTAACACAATTCAAAACCATTATGACTATCCCACGTCAATCACCAACCACTCTGCTAAGCTTGTTGAGACTAGCCCCAAGCCTCTGGTCTGTTATTACAAACACACAGACACACAGGAATCCACTTTTTATAATATAGAATAAACGTTAGTTCAAAGCTAACATATTATAGTACATATAGGAGACTCTTGTGTGGCAGGTGTTTACAGCTCTTTTTCGTTTATTTTATTAAATTAACTTTTGTTTTAACTTTGGCTTTTCGGCTTTAATCCTGTTTCCCCATAATCACATTGAAGCTATATGCTGTTTTTGGTTTATGTTTTTGTATGTGTGTTACGTAAGAATCATTTATAATAATAATAATAATAATAATAATAATAATAATAATAATAATTTTTATTTAGGCAAAGGTACATACATAAAGAGATTTTACAAAGTTTGTTGGCTTTATAGATAAGAGCTAGTACATACAATGCCTAAAGCCACTATTACGCAAAGCGTTTCGGGCAGTATTGGAATTCGGAATTGAGCATTTCCCTTTGAGTTCTTATGAGTAGTTGCTATTCCTGCCCTTCCTATATATATTTATATAGGACTGCGACATGTAAGATAGGATAATGAAGTCTTTATATATGTCTGGTTTATATTAATGCCCGAATGGGAACTGTTCTTTAAGTAATATCCTCTTACTGTGATATTTTTTCTAGTGATCGTAGTGGACTAAGAACCCGCCAAACACACACCGAAACTACGACGTTGGTACAACGTTCGAACAAGTTTTAACACTTCCTAACCAGTTATAACAACCAATATAGCAAGTTGTAACAACGTTCTAATACGTCATAAACACGTTAAGCCAAGATGTAACAACTTTATTACAAGTTGTAACAAGCGGAAAATAGAGACAGTTTCGGTTTGTGTTTCCAGGGAACATGCAAACTATTGATAATATTCTTATTAAACGTTTTAGTAATTTCTTTATAGTTATATTCTTTAATATTTCAATTTAAAGTGTTCTTATAATGAGTGATCTAAGAATACTCCAAATCAGTTTGGTGAGAATCCTGAGAAAAATGTATAATCAGACTATTATAGACATTTGGTCACTGAATACAGAATATTTATCCTGAGAAACACGAAATGTTAATTGGACACCCAACCCACATATTTGTAAGTAAAGGAACCTTCAACGTTTCGGTCCTTCATAGACCATTATCAAGCCTTGTAATGGTCCAGGATGGGCCGAAACGTCATCAAATACGTTCTTTTCTGATGTTGTGAGTTGGGCGTCAAATTTTCAGCCGCGTTGTTTTGACAAATTGTGTTCACTGAAGGACAATTATTCTAAAGATTGTCCAACACAATTTCTATCACACTTCTGACATTGTATTTTGTAATTGTTTTTGTAAATTAAAGCCCAGATTGTTATGGTTATTAATGATAATAACGCATTTTTAGGGAGAATTTTCTCGCTATTGATTTTGTTGTGGAAAATGTGCTTTTGTGGTGGAAAATTAGTTTTTGTGGTGGAAAATTAGTTTTTTGTGGTGGAAAATTAGTTTTTTGTGGTGGAAAATATGTTTTTTGTGGTGGAAAATATGTTTTTTGTGGTGGAAAATATGTTTTTTGTGGTGGAAAATATGTTTTTGTTGTGGAAAATATGTTTTTGTGGTGAAAAATATGTTGTGCTTTGCTATTTAAATCCTCTAAAAACTTAACTGAGTAGCAACGCATGGAAGCAATGAAATTAATATTCTTAACAACATACATTCTAAAGCAGAATTATCATTCTTTAAAAAGCATGATTTTCTAAAGTTATTAAAAGTTCCTTCATTAATATCTAACAACTGTTCTTTAAGTCACAGGAAACGAAGAACATCATGTGCCTGTACTTTAGCTATTATTGACTCTATATAAAAATGAAATAGTTAATGTGATTAAGAGCATTAGTTTATTTACAAATCCAAAAGAGTTTTAAATGGGATTAAAAACATTCGTTTACAAATTCAGTAGTTTTAAATAGGGGGTTAAGAGCCTTAGTTTGCAAATTTTACAATGTATTCAATGTGTGATTTTCAAAGGGTACCATCTAAGTGTAGAAAGTGTTTTACTTATTTAATAAATTTACAAGAAACAATTCCCACATGTCTATACATCACAATAAATTAACTAGACCATGTTCGGATTTATGAAATGTATTTGTACCACAACCTAACAACTATACCAATAATCTATGACAGTATTTCGAACCAGGAAAACCTACTTTTTTGAGGGAGATCCATTAAAAACTTCGATAAAAAAAAAAACATTACTGTTGGTGTGTTGATTTCAGAGATAATCAACTTGTTATTTTCATCTGTCAAAAGCGCTGTCAACTCGATCCCACTCGTAAATCCACAATAATTTTCCAGCTAATTAGAGTAAACGATTCTCCACTCAATGGTGCCGATTTTGATATATTAATATAAAATATATTAATTCGTGGACAACATTGATTTATTGGTTAAATTCGTTTTTTGTATAATCACTAAATATTTAAATTTTGTTTATGTTTTCGGGGGGATTTTTTTATTTGTATTTATATATTTTAATGCGTAATATATTAATTCACTCACTGGACAACGAATTAATTTATATGTTGATATTGTAATTTGTTCACTGTTTTTTTGCCTATATTTTTTTATCGAATTTGTATTCGGGAATGGGAATTATTTATAAACAAATATATTTTTAGTATTGTTAAAGATTTATTATAATTTAATTTACAAATTTTAATGATGTATTTTTAATTTCATCTTAAATTCATAATAATACATTTTTATTTATATCTCATAAAAATTAATTAGATTTGTAAAACATATTTATCTGGTAGATGTTAAAAGGGAACAGTGTGACTCAGCTGGAGGCTTGGCAGCTGAGTGGACAGCGCTCCGGTCTCGTAGTCCTGAAGTTCCGGGTTCGATCCCCGGTAAAGTCGGAAACAAATGGGCAAAGTTATGGTCAGCAGCCTGGGAAATTGTGTCTTGGACTGGATTCCATTTATGCCAGCTGTCTTAACTTTATAATTAACACCTGACCTAATCCAACTTAGGATAACTCTCCCCCCCCCTTCCCCTCTATCACTTGGGCCGGACGGTAGAGCGACAGTCACGCTTCATGCAGGTCAGCGTTCAATCCCCGACCGTCCAAGTGGTTAATCACCATTCCTTTCCCCCGTCCTATCCCAAAATCCTTATCCTGACCCCTTCCCAGTGCTATATAGTCGTGATGGCTTGGTGCTTTCCCCTGATAATTGCTCCCCGCCCTCACCCCTCTCCCCTCACCCCCCTCAACCCCCCCCCCCCCCACCGAAAAATGATTGTATTATGAGTTTTTCCACATTTTGTGAATTTATTTTCTGAAATATTTTTTTGTATTCAGTGAATTTCGTGAAGATCTTCGTCTGTAGGCAGTTATCCTTCGATTATTTCGAAGTATAGCGAAATAGAATCATTATCATCAATATCAATCATTATCAATCACTATCAATCATTAATTGATTGATTACTTCGAATCAATTAGCTCAGTGAGTGAATTTGAACCAACGATCCGTCAAGATCTACTCAGGAATCTGTACATCTTTTCTCAATCTCTGGAGACTTTGTTCACATTCATGAAACAGTTAATGAGCTCCGGAGCACTAGGAGTCAGATTCACGAAGCAGTTACGCAAGTACTTACAAACGTGTAAATCCTTCCTGAATCTCTGACTGCTTTGGTTACATTTATTAAACAGTTTACAAGCATGAAAACTTCCCAAATCAACTGTTGTTATTGTTATAAACAGCCTCCTGGTGCTTTGAAGCTCACTAACTGTTTAATAATCATAAACAAAGCCGTCAAAGATTGAGAAAAGATGGACAAGTTCATAAGTGCTTGCGTAACTGCTTCGTGAATCTGGCTCCTGGTGCTTCGAAGCTCATTAACTGTTTCATGGATGTGAACAAAGTTGCTAGAGATTGAGAAATGACGTACCGGTTTGAAGCAGATGTGTCGATGCCTCCTGGCCCTTGTGAATGCCACACACCAGCCCGTGCTCACAAATAAAGGCCAAAAGTCCATTCCATGCACCCGCCAACCCCACCTGTTTATAAATGAAAAACGGTTTACAGACGACTCACAACTGATGACGTTCGAACACTTCCGAAACAAGTGCTTTATTGTCATAATTTTTATCATATTATGGCATTCTTCACGATTATTCTCCCAATCAATCTCATTCTCATCTTCCAACTCATTCTCACTTCCTACCACACTCTCACCTTCTACATCTCTTTCTCACTCTCCTCCTCATTCTCGCTTTCTCTCTTCCTCATGCTCTCTCTCTCTCTCTCTCTCTCTCTCTCTCTCTCTCTCTCTCTCTCTCTCTCTCTCTCTCTCTCTCTCTCTCTCTCTCTCTCTCTCTCTCTCTCTCTCTCTCTCTCTCTACTGTCGCATCAGCATCTCTCACCATCTTCCTCATCTCCTCCCATCAATATCTTTCACCTTTAAACTCCAGCAGACGTTTGCAGCCTCCACTGTACGACCCAAGAAAGCCAGAAGCTTGCCTAGTTTGATATACAAAAATTTAAATATGTAGCTTAGGTATACTCGATATATTTCCAAGTATATTTGGAGAATATTTTGAAGTGCGTTTTGAAGCATATTTGGAGTATGTATTGAAGTCTTTTTGAAGTATACTTTGAAGCTAATTTGAAATATGATTTGAGGTATATTTAGGTGCATGTGGAGTATACCTTGATGTATATTAGAATTATACTTTGTAATATTAGGAAAATATTTTAAAATATTAGAGAAAATATTATAAATATTTTTTATAGTCTCAGAGTAGCTAATAAATGGAATGCATTAGGCAGTGATGTGGTGGAGGCTGACTCCATACACAGTTTCAAGTGTAGATATGATAGAGCCAGTAGGCTTAGGAATCTGTACACCTGTTGATTGACAGTTGAGAGACGGGACCAAAGAGCCAGAGCTCAACCCCTGCATGCACAACTAGGTGAGTACAACTCACCTTTTCAAATACTTTTACGAAAACGAGGAATACATTTTACAGGTGATGTATTTATTCATGTATTCAAAAAATACATGAATCACAATACAATGTATAACACATTTATGTAACAATCATTCCCGTGGTTCGGGGACAGGAAGCGTGTGAATATATATATTTTAGGCTTAATTCGAGACTATTGACCTTCATAGTTTGCATATAGGTCCCTCCCCCCCCCCCCATCCCCTTGGTCGACCTACTGGCCTTTTTCCTGATGCCAGCCACAACAGTTGGCTAACACGCGCCCTTATAGCGAAGAGAAAGCCTGAACTTGCATTGAGTTTTCACTGACTCTGAGTATGTTCACTAAGTCAACGAAACACCTCTTAGCTTCAGGCAATAATAAAACTTTAAGATGAACTTTGGAAAATAAATTTGAACTTCCTTCTAAAGGTAATAAAAATTATCAGGAAAAAACACTAAGTTGTTAAGACTATACAGGACTTAAGAGGGATTAGTGGATAAGGATTTGGGATGAGACGGGGGAAAGGAATGGTGCCCAACCACTTGGACGGTCGGGGATTGAACGCCGACCCTGCATAAAGTAAGACCATCGCTCTATCGTCCAGCCCAAGTGGTTGGGCACACAGATTCCGTTCCTTCGTTCAATCCTAAATCCTTTATCCCTGAAAATAAAAACATTAGAATTCATCACTACACCCAGTAGCACCACCAGGGAGCAGTCACCACTACACCCAGTAACACCACCAGGGAGCAGTCACCACTACACCCAGTAGCACCACCAGGGAGCAGTCATCACTACACCCAGTAACACCACCAGGGAGCAGTCACCACTACACCCAGTAACACCACCAGGGAGCAGTCACCACTACACCCAGTAACACAACCAGGGAGCAGTCACCACTACACCCAGTAGCACTACCAGGGAGCAGTCACCACTACACCCAGTAGCACCACCAGGGAGCAGTCACCACTACACCCAGTAGCACCACCAGGGAGCAGTCACCACTACACCCAGTAGCACCACCAGGGAGCAGTCACCACTACACCCAGTAACACAACCAGGGAGCAGTCACCACTACACCCAGTAGCACCACCAGGGAGCAGTCACCACTACACCCAGTAACACAACCAGGGAGCAGTCACCACTACACCCAGTAACACCAGGGAACACTCACCACTATACCCAGTAACACCAGCAGGGAACAGTCACCACTACACCCAGTAACACCAGGGAACAGTTACCACTACACCCAGTAACACAACCAGGGAGCAGTCATCACTACACCCAGTAACACAACCAGGGAAGCAGTCATCACTACACCCAGTAACACCACCAAGGAACACTCACCACTACACCCAGTAGCACCGCCAGGGAGCAGTCACCACTACACCCAGTAGCACCACCAGGGAGCAGTCAACCACTACACCCAGTAGCACCACCAGGGAGCAGTCACCACTACACCAGTAACACCAGGGAACACTCACCACTACACCCAGTAACACCACCAAGGAACACTCACCACCACACCCAGTAACACCACCAAGGAACACTCACCACCACACCCAGTAACACCACCAAGGAACACTCACCACTACACCCAGTAACACCAAGGAACACTCACCACTACACCCAGTAACACCACCAAGGAACACTCACCACCACACCCAGTAACACCACCAAGGAACACTCACCACCACACCCAGTAACACCACCAAGGAACACTCACCACTACACCCAGTAACACCACCAAGGAACACTCACCACTACACCCAGTAACACCACCAAGGAACACTCACCACTACACCCAGTAACACCACCAAGGAACACTCACCACTACACCAGTAACACCACCAAGGAACACTCACCACTACACCAGTAACACCACCAGGGAACACTCACCACCACACCCAGTAACACCACCAAGGAACACTCACCACTACACCCAGTAACACCACCAAGGAACACTCACCACTACACCCAGTAACACCACCAAGGAACACTCACCACTACACCCAGTAACACCACCAGGGAACACTCACCACCACACCCAGTAACACCACCAAGGAACACTCACCACTAACACCCAGTAACACCACCAAGGAACACTCACCACTAACACCCAGTAACACCACCAAGGAACACTCACCACTACACCCAGTAACACCACCCAAGGAACACTCACCACTACACCCAGTAACACCACCAAGGAACACTCACCACTACACCCAGTAACACCACCAAGGAACAATCACCACTACACCCAGTAACACCACCAAGGAACAATCACCACTACACCCAGTAACACCACCAAGGAACAATCACCACTACACCCAGTAACACCACCAGTTAACAGTCACCACTACTAAACTAGGCCTGGTGCTCCCTACCACAACCTCACCCCAACAAGTTAACTAGCTCACAGACGACCTGAAATGGATTCCACGTAAATTGTCACAAAAACAATTGTCAATTAATCATTCCCACCAATAAAATATAGAAGTTATTCCGTTCTGTTCATGGCAACTTTTCCTGCATTTCTCGCTTGCATACCACTTTTTTTTGTGTTCATTCGTTCGCAAATTGGCCACTTTTTAGCCCCCTGATTCGAAATATCTGCACGTGTTCATCCTCCAAGTATGAGTCCTTGTGAGTGGTGGTAGTGTTGTGTTTGGCGCGTGTTCTTGAAGGTCTCAATCATAGCGTCTGGTCCGGAGGTAATGTCTCTTCAAGGTGGACCTTTGTGTGAGTAATATCGCCTGAAGGTGGACCTCAAGGATCACTTTGAGGCCTTGGTCCGTTTCCGCCTCAAGGTAGAAGTGAGAGTAAT
Source organism: Procambarus clarkii (assembly GCF_040958095.1). Lineage (NCBI taxonomy): Eukaryota > Metazoa > Arthropoda > Malacostraca > Decapoda > Cambaridae > Procambarus > Procambarus clarkii. The sequence continues at coordinate 6,949,120 of NC_091153.1, read as the reverse complement.
ATCGCTTCAAGGTGGACCTCAAGGATCACTTTGAGGCCTTGGTCCATTTCCGCCTCAAGGTAGAAGTGAGAGTAATATCGCTTCAAGGTGGACCTCAAGGATCACTTTGAGGCCTTGGTCCATTTCCGCCTCAAGGTAGAAGTGAGAGTAATATCGCTTCAAGGTGGACCTCAAGGACCACTTTGAGGCCCTTGGTCCACTTCTGCCTCAAGGTGGAAGTGAGAGTAATATGTGAAGCAGTAGACGAATTACTGACGTCTACAGCTTCATAGCCGCTGTGAAGCTGTAGACGAACTGGTTGTTCGAAGTCGTTAGACAATAACGCAAATTCGTGGTGAATTGATTCAGCAGTTTTGTTATGCTGTGAGCTGTTAACTGCACAGTGGTGGCCTTGTTGACCAGACCACACACTGGAAGGTGAAGAGACGACGACGTTTCGGTCCATCCTGGAACATTCTCAAGTCGATTGGGGTTGTTTCCCACGTTTTAGGGCGCTGTAAATGCGAATTGAAAACAATGAGAAAGGGTCCTGGCTTGATGTGGCTTAAGGAGCGTCTCAAGCATTGCAGGAGATGTGTGGCTTGCTTGGAACAACAGTGGTTCGGCAATTATGGAGCTTGTTTAGCATATCATGTTTATAATTATGTATCACGCCACTAAGCTGTCCCAACTGTTCTTCCTTGCTTCACAGAGGACTGAATCTGTGTGCAGACGAGGAGTCACAATAACGTGGCTGAAGTATGTTGACCAGACCACACACTAGAAAGTGAAGGGACGACGATGTTTCGGCCCGTCCTGGACCATTCCCTAGTCGATTGTAGATTATCCAGGATAGACAATCGACTTGAGAATGGTCCAGGATAGACAATCGACTTGAGAATGGTCCAGGATAGACAATCGACTTGAGAATGGTCCAGGATGGACAATCTACTTGAAAACGGTCCAGGACGGACCGAAACATCGTCGTCCCTTCACTTTCCAGTGTGTGGTTTGGTCAACTGAATCTCATACAATCTGGCACATGTACAGACGTCAAGGTGTAACTAATGACCAAGGTAACAATTACACCATTGCCACGAATAGGTCGACCTGGTAACGACTCTATACGAACTATTGTGTAAGGAAACCCTTGATATAACTCCTGTTGGCGCGGCAGCAGACTGAACTCTTGTTAGTGGGTGTCGCTGGCATTGTTAAGGCGACCAATTGTGGGTTTCTTATGGTGGTGCTGAAGGGCGAGTGGTGGGAAGGGGTGATTAGTAGTAAGAGGGAAAGTGATTTTGAGTAGAAATTGGTTATCTAGAATACCTGCATAGTACGTGCATGGACTATGATGAGCAGGTTAGATATGAGGACCAGGAGCTGGGATATGAGGACTAGGAGCTGGATATGAGGACTAGGAGCTAGGATATGAGGACAAGGAGCTGGGATAAGAGGACATGGAGCTGGGATATAAAGAAACGATGCTCAATAGATTGGATCATAAGTGGATCATCGGGGCTCGTACCCTAACCATGCAAGACAACAGGTCGTCCCTTTACCAACCAATCCAAGCGACAGAGAGAGAGAGAGGAGGTAGGGGGGGGGGGTGGAGTTTGGATACGATAATTAGGCTACTAGTGCTAGTGATGACGATAATAATGATGAGAATTATGATGAAGATGGTGATAACGGCAATGATGATAATGACACTGTTATACGAGAGAGGAACAACTTGGAGTGGGGTCCTGCTGCATGGGTAACAGCTTCTCCGTATCAACCTACCCTGGCTTTGCGCCCTGGAGAGGCCACTCCAGACCAATTTTCCCTCGACTAATGATTGGTGGGAAATACTACTGATCAATTTCCATGTAGCACAGTCGATTAAGGCGCGTCTGGAATCCTCTCAGACGTAGATTCGAACCCTCATCACGGCCCTTGTGGATTTGTTCTACTGATCAAGCCACCTTTTGAGGCATGGGAGATAACCCTCATTCTCTATTGAATTGTTGTTCCATTACCGACTCTTTATCACCAAGAGATAAGCTCATGGAATCTATTCTTACAGCGCTGGTTTTGGAAGCACTATCAGAATATGCTGTTCCTGGCTTCAATACAGCCCCATCCCGCTCCTAATCCCGCCCCGTCACTCTACCGTCCAGCCACTTGGGCTGGACGGTTAGAGCGACGGTCTTGCTTCATGCAGGTCGCGTTCAATCCCCGACCGTCCACAAGTGGTTGGGCACCATTCCTTCCCCCCCGTCCCATCCCAAATCCTTATCCTGACCCCTTCCAAGTGCTATATAGTCGTAATGACTTGGCACTTTCCCCCTGATAGTTCCCTTCCCCCTCCCCCTCCACCACTTACTTGAAATATTCTCTTTCTACCGACTACAATCTGGGGCCAGATTCACGAAGTATTTACGCAGGCACTTACGAACCTGGGGCCAGATTCACGAAGCAGTTACGCAAGTACTTACGAACGTGTACATCTTTCCTCAATCTTTGACGGCTTTGGTTACATTTATTAAACAGTTTACCAGCATGAAAACTTGCCAATCAACTGTTGTTATTGTTATAAACAGCCTCCTGGTGCTTCGGTGCTCATTAACTGTTTAACAATTGTAAACAAAGCGCCAAAGATTGAGAAAAGGTGGACAGGTTCGTAAGTGCTCACGTAACTGCTTCGTGAATCTGGCTTCTGGTTCTTTCGCTACTCACCGGCTTCTCACAACAGGAATACCTTGTAGAATAGAATACCTGCATCTGTTTGCAACTTAATTACGTCATGGTTTGAGCCTGTGACGTCAGAGGCTGCAATAATAGTGACGTCAGAGGATCACACAGTAATAATAGTGACGTCACAAGCTCACTGTTCGCTGGTGGAAGCCAAATCCAACAATCGACTTGAACTCACGAACGGCCTTCGATCAGCTGTCAAGTTTGACATCTTCAGTATTGAAGAAAGGGGAGCAGAGGGGGGTGAGGAGGAGGAGGAGGGAGAAAGAAGAGAAGGAGGGAGAGAGAGAGAGGAGGAATAAGAGAAGGAGAAGATCGCAGAGGGGGGAAATAAACTGTCAGGAGAATGCGCCAAGCCAAGACTGTACACCATCTGAATAGTGCCCAACCACTTGGATGGTCGGGGATTGAACGCCGACCTGCATGAAGCGAGACCGTCGCTCTACCCACCACACGCCAGAACTGTTAAAAAGCGATTGCAGAAGTTAATAACCAAGAGGGATGAATTAGAGATAATAAATGACACGCAATATATTGAAAGACACCAGCCCATGATTGCAAGATAACCGGATACGATTGCAGTATTAAATAACAATTGCAGGAGAATAGGAGAAGGGATAACGAAGGATGTGGAAGGGGAATGTAAGGAAAAAGAGAGACGTAGCAGGAGATGATGAATGGAGGAGATAGTGAATAATAGAAGACCTGGAGGAATGGAGATGTACAGAGAGAGAGATAGTGAAGATGTTGATGACTGATAAGGAAGCATAACAAGTTGAAGGCCAAACAGGCCATCAAAACAACTGTGACCTAAGACTTACGAGACAGGTGTTAAGTGCATTCATTTGCTTGTTCATCTCTTTCCATTTTCTCTTTCTCTGTCCTTTTCTATCTCTGTTTCTCTCTCTCTCTCTCTCTCTCTCTCTCTCTCTCTCTCTCTCTCTCTCTCTCTCTCTCTCTCTCTCTCTCTCTCTCTCTCTCTCTCTCTCTCTCTCTCTCTCTGCAACCACTTGAGCTGGACGGTAGAGCAACGGTCTCGCTTCATGCAGGTCGGCGTTCAATCCCCGACACGTCCAAGAAGTTGGGCACCATTCCTTCCCAAATCCCTAACCTGACCCCTTCCCACTGCTATATATAGTCGTAATGGCTTGGCGCTTTTCCCTTGATAATTCCCTTCCCCCCCCTCTCTCTCTCTCTCTCTCTCTCTCTCTCTCTCTCTCTCTCTCTCTCTCTCTCTCTCTCTCTCTCTCTCTCTCTCTCTCTCTCTCTCTCTATCTCTCTCTCTCTCTCTCTCTCTATCTCTCTCTCTCTCTCTCTCTCTCTCTCTCTCTCTCTGATTCTCTAGAATTCACTGAAATTTACCGCGTCTTATAACTATAACAAACAAAAAATACAATGGATTGGGACTTTTACGAGGAAAAATATAGTAATGAGTGGTGGAGAGAAACGAGTCTTATCGTTATCTGAGTCTGACTACATATGTCGTTTCTCAAAACTCGCAACATAACCTCGCTTTCTTAGACATTCACGAAGCACCTCGTTAGGGTGCTAGAGAAGACCCTTTGCCTGCGTGTTCGTTATGATTCTCGTTAAAGTGCTAGACGAGACACTTACCTGAGACCTCAAGTGGTTAAGGGTTATTGGGAATTGTGCCATAATGCCTAATGCAACTCCCAACTTAGAGCTGTTACACACAGAAATCACCGTAGCGTGATGCATCGAAGGAATAAATCAACACAAGGGCCGTGACGAGGATTCGAACCTGTGTCTGAGATCATCCCAGACGCAGCCTCGGACGTAGGTTCGAATCCTCGTCACGGCCCTTGTGGATTTGTTCATTAGAGCTGTTATTCTACATCAGCTCATATGATGCATGTCTGTAGAAACTCATTTATTTATGGAGTTTTTTTTATTTTTATCCATTACGAATAAACTAATATTTAATGCTAACACTCAAATAGAGAACCGGATTAATCACCTGTGAGGACGAGATCTATCAAGGGGGAAAGCGCCAAGCCATTACGACTATATAGCACTGGGAAGGGGTTAGGATAAGGATATGGGATGGGACGGAGGGGAAAGGAATGGTGCTCAACCACTTATGGACGGTCGGGGATTGAACGCCGACCTACCGACCGCCGGGGCCGGTCGGCCGAGCGGACAGCACGCTGGACTTGTGATCCTGTGGTCCTGGGTTCGATCCCAAGCGCCGGCGAGAAACAATGGGCAGAGTTTCTTTCACCCTATGCCCCTGTTACCTAGCAGTAAAATAGGTACCTGGGTGTTAGTCAGCTGTCACTGGCTGCTTCCTGGGGGGTGGAGGCCTGGTCGAGGACCGGGCCGCGGGGACACTAAAAGCCCGAAATCATCTCAAGATAACCTCAAGATACATGAAGCGAGACCGTCGCTCTACCGTCCAGCCCAAGTGAATGGCATACCAACTGAGAGTTAAAACCTATTTCTGGAGGGTTGATCTGATTTCCCATGCATCTGCATGTCGAGCAAACTGGTTATAAATGTGAGTCAATCTAGGAACGAATGATCATTGATGCAGTGCCATGTGCAATGGGCATTGCATCAACGATCATTCCTGTGCCGAACTCTGTGAAATGCCCAGGAACCACTGCTGTGTCGAGCACTCCGCCCACTGGGGCTTATCGGTGGGAAGTCAGCCTCGCGATAAATGTTCACCCGCTTCGCATCCCCCGCCTGGCATGCAGCAGCAAGGTTGTTACGACCCTCTCGGTCGCAACTGGGTTCTTTCTCTGATGTTAGTAGAGTTTGGGTATCCGGCCCCAAGCTAGTAGTGGCTTTCAAGGGGTGTGCTCCGTAACGCAAGTAAATTAAAGGGGAAGGGAGACAAAGGCAAAAACTTAATAATATAATTATCACCATCACCATAAATAATATATAGATTATCACACGGGGGAGATATAAACACTTATGTACAACGTAGTCTTCCTCTGAAGACTCTGGACATTCACGGTGCTCAAGACGAGTGGTCCTCGTTCTCTTGTGGCCTCACGATGAATCCTTTGATTCCCTCGACGAGTCTACCCCGGCCACAGGCCAGCCGAACCACAGTCCCACTGGGTGCACCGTCGTGGAGGCCGTCAACCACAAATCCAGCCTTTAGCTGGCAGGTTCCAATCAGCAACGCTGCGTAGGCCACTCCACGACCGATACTAGGGTTGCGAGCCCTAGGCAGGAGCCTCGTGTGATTCCACAGATCACTCTCCTCACCACAACACCCCAGTGGTTAGTCTTCTCCACTAGTCAGCCCCGGGTACGACAATTCCAGGTCCTGTCACCTCACAGGCAGGCTAACACAACAGTGTTCATCCGGGGGTGACTCACAGCTTCTGCAGCTAACACTTGGAGGTTCTACGGCTGCCTTGGGTAGACTGATCCAACTTCCATTACAGCAGTCCCAGGTCGACTCTGTAATCGGACACGTCATCAGTAATAGGGACACTCTAGGGCACCTCACTTACAGGCTTAGACACAAACGTCCACCTATCCACTCCATAGATGGCGTTGCTGTCTAAGCTCCACCTCACCAGAGGTCAGCAGCGGCTGTGTTATGAGCTGATCAGGACGGGAAACTAGCCCTTGTGGCCAGTATATGTCGTCCTCACTAGATGGTGTCGTCCATTTGGAGGGGGTTTCGGGAGCTGACCCACAGATGGCGTGGTCGTCACTGCTCCGGGCTCGGACGCTGGACTCGAGTCCGTAACAAAGGTGATTCGAAAGGTACACCTGCAGTAAATCCGAGGTTCGCCAGCTTAAACAATATGTCGACCATATTCAGGTGCCGTCTTCAAACTTCGAGTGCCGTTGAATTGTGCCATCACATAAACGTGTTCCATCCTGCCATACTGCGCGAGCCAATGAGCGTGCACCTCGCCCGACTTCTTAACAACAGGGACAAACGTGACCGTCGTCCTGATGCCATTAAACTCTTCCTTACACGTGCACCTTTACGCAACAATAATAAAAGTATCGTCTTCTCATTGATTCCAGGAACGTCTCAGCTAACAGAAACTCCATACCAGCCGACCAGACCACACACTAGAAGGTGAAGGGACGATGACGTTTCGGTCCGTCCTGGACCATTCTCAAGTCGATTCTCAAGTCATAATCGACTTGAGAATGGTCCAAGACGGACCGAAACGTTGTCGTCCCTTCACCTACTAGTGTGTGGTCTGGTCAACTTACTTTAGCCACATTATTGTGACTCATCGCCTGCATCCTGACCAGCCGTTCTGAACCTCCCCGAACGGAGGAATGTGGGATCCCATCCTCTTAATCCACCATCCTGCACCTTTAGCCGGTCACAAACCGGTTATACAGCAAGGCGGGAACAGCCGGAAAGCTCAGATAACAATCAACAACTGAAGCATCCACAAAGACAAACTCTTCAGCACGGGTGGGATACGAACAAGGGGACACAGGTGGAAACTTAGTACCCAGATGAGCCACAGAGATGTTAGAAAGAATTTTTTCAGTGTCAGAGTAGTTAACGGATGGAATGCATTAGGCAGTGATGTGGTGGAAGCTGACTCCATACACAGTTTCAAATGTAGATATGATAGAGCCCAGTAGGCTCAAGAATCTGTACACCAGTTGATTGACAGTTGAGAGGCGGGACCAAAGAGCCAGAGCTCAACCCCCGCAAGCACAATTAGATGAGTACACACACACCGGTGGCCGAAACTTGTGGTTCACGCAACTGGTGAAATAGATAGTTTCTATCTATTTCCCAGAGAGTGAAAAAAAAGTGGCACTAGCTAGCCGGATAACTACGATAATGGGAGTGAAGTGACCAATTCCTGCGTGTAATTCTGGTGGCTTGTGGAACAATGTAATTCTGGTGGCTTGTGGAACAATGTAATTCTGGTGGCTTGTGGAACAATGTAATTCTGGTGGCTTGTGGAACAATGTAATTCTAGTGGCTTGTGGAACATGTAATTCTGGTGGCTTGTGGAACAATGTAATTCTGGTGGCTTGTGGAACAATGTAATTCTGGTGGCTTGTGGAACAATGTAATTCTGGTGGCTTGTGGAACAATGTAATTCTGGTGGCTTGTGGAACAATGTAATTCTAGTGGCTTGTGGAACAATGTAATTCTGGTGGCTTGTGGAACAATGTAATTCTGGTGGCTTGTGGAACAAGTAATTCTGGTGACTTGTGGAGCAATGTAATTCTGTGACTTGTGGAGCAATGTAATTCTGGTGACTTGTGGAGCAATGTAATTCTGGTGGCTTGTGGAACAATGTAATTCTGGTGACTTGTGCTAGCAATTCCTCTTCAAAGAGTGATCAACATGCTTTCAATTCCTGCCTGTAACGTGAGTCGAATGGAGTGAAGAGTGAGAATCTATTTTCCTCTCTTGACCTCATTGATGAAATGACCATCAGTACAATTATCAGCAGTTTAGCTTCAAGTTCAAGTTCAAGTATGTTTATTGAGACAAGAAAAAAATACATCTCAAAGGGATAGAGTAGCTTAGGTTACTTTTACCCCCCCCCCCCCTAAGTTTAGCTTACATGGAGTTGAAATTAAAGTATCAATAAAGAATTATTCCATCTGCTGTTTATATTAAAAGTGGCCCCATGGAAATACTGAGAGTGAGAATGATGATACTTCTCGCGTCAGTCATTCTTATCATGTTATGTCAGGGAGGAAATGATAGTTATGACATGACGGAAATACTCTTTTATTAATAGGAATGATTTATTTGGGTATAAAATAATAACTCAAATCATAAAAATGCGTTAATAGCATTATCAGAAAAGCAAATAACTGCGCTAATAATAATAATAATAATAACAGCTGTAGTAAAAATGTAAACGAACGTTTTTATCTGCGCTACGAAGCCCATTTGGCCGCAATAGGCTTGATAGGTCTCGTTAGTGATGCACGGCCAATACGAAAGCACTCACCAGTTGTCAAGCCGAGCCATTACTCCCACAACGACTCCTAACTACCAAATGAACCTCTGAACAACTCCACATGCTCACTGACCGCTATGTAGCGTCGCCCTGGAGAGTTAATCAATAACTTTGACTTAAAGACCTGACCAGACCACACACTTGAAATTGAAGAGACGACGACGTTTCGCTCCGTCCAGGACCATTATCAAGTCGATTGTCAGTCGAGTCGAATCAAGTCGAGATGTTATCGATGTCTAACCAAAGACAATTGGCGCTATATAACTAAGGGATTGGTTATCTTCTTGAAATTTTCTTGAGATGATTTCGGGGCTTAGCGACCCCGCGGCCCGGTCCTCGACCAGGCCTCCTTTTTGTTACACACCCCCCAAGGAAGCAGCCCGGAGCAGCTATCTAACTCCCTGCTACCTATTTACTGCTAGGTGAACAGAGGCATCAGAGTGAAAGAAACATTTTGCCCATATTACGTTTCATCTTCTCATGGTTCCAGGAACGTCTCAGCTTACGGAAAACTCCAGACCAGTCGTTCTGAGCGTAATATGTTTCACTGTTACGTTCACTAGACTACAGCTATCCTGCTACAGTGAGCATCTCTTCCAATCCTCCTGAAATGAGGAAAACCTATAGTAACCTATATTATATAACCTATATCTTACCTATAGGAACAATTTGGTCGAAAGTACCAATATGTACCCTGGAAACACAAACCGTAAATGTCTTTATTTTCCGCTTGTTACAACTTGTAATAAAGTTGTTACATCTTGGCTTAACGTGTTTATGACGTATTAGAACGTTGTTACAACGTGTTATATTGGTTGTTATAACTGGTTAGGAGGTGTTAAACTTGGTCGAACGTTGTACCAACGTTGTAGTTTCGGTGTGTGTTTGGCGGGTAGCGATGGACCACCAGTACACCAATTTTTTTAATACTAATGTTAAAGATTCTGTAAACAAAAATAGAGCAGAAACGACTCTTCAATATTCCTAGGCCTAGTGTAGTACATATGTGTACTATATTAGGCCTAAGATAGCGTGTATTAGGCTTATCAGTGCTAGGAGACGTTTGGTTAGATCTTATGTTTATACTGAAACTAAAAAAAAACTTCCTGGTTTGTCCAAATTCAAGAGACACATACACATACCCTTCAGACAACTCCTCGGATACATGTCTTCATACAGCACACAGGATACATACATCTTAAGCAGCACCAAGTACACATACACCTCAGGCAACACCCACGATATCAACACCTCAGGCAACGGGAATAATATGAGCATATAATATTAGTTGAGAAAATTGTTAGACTCACTGCGAAGGAAATTTCATCCATATTGGATGATTTCTGAGAGCTGTTGATGGATGAGATGGTAGTGAGAGGCACGGATGAGAGCGTGCAGAGAGGTACAAGGAGGCGAGGCAGACATCAGAGATGGATGAAGTCAGTAAATGGAGTGATGAGAGATGCTGGAAGAACCCAGCTGGTGTAGTGAGGAAGGCACTATGTAGTGAAAGGGCGCTCTCCAAGGTTAGAATTCACTCTGTCCTCTCTGTCTCTGTCTGTCTGTGTCTCTGTCTCTCTGTCTCTCTCTCTGTTTCTCTCTCTCTCTCCTTCTCTCTCTCTCTCTCTCTCTCTCCTCTCTCTCTCTCTCTCTCTCCTCTCTCTCTCTCTCTCTCTCTCTCTCTCTCTCTCTCTCTCTCTAAAACAACAAAGATCAATTATCCAACATCAGTTCAACAAAAACAACCATATGCTCATTTATTTCACATTGATTGCATTATCCGAAGGACAAGCTTAAATACAACTGAGATTTATTTTCCTAAAATACTGCAGAAATAAAATTCCAAGACTACCTGAGGGTCAAAGTCTAAAGCTTTGTTATGTCAAAGGTAATTCTAAAGTCTTCATGTCAAAGGTAATTCTAAAGTCTTCATGTCAAAGGTAATTCTAAAGTCTTCATGTCAAAGGTAATTCTAAAGTCTTCATGTCAAAGGTAATTCTAAAGTCTTCGTGTCAAAGGTAATTCTAAAGTCTTCATGTCAAAGGTAATTCTAAAGTCTTCATGTCAAAGGTAATTCTAAAGTCTTCATGTCAAAGGTAATTCTAAAGTCTTCATGTCAGAGGTAATTCTAAAGTCTTTACCTTAGTGTCATGGAGTTTGGGAAAATAGGCGGATATCGTCCAGTCAGAAAACGTGTTTACAAATGTTAATACGTTAGATTAAAGTTATATAGGTCAAAGGTCAAAATTATGATTGCGTAAAATGTTTAATCGTGGTAATCATCAATCACAGAAAGTGTTGATAGAACCTATGTGATGATAGAAGCTATGTGACGATAGAAAGCTATGTGATGATAGAAGCTATGTGATGATAGAAGCTATGTGACGATAGAAGCTATGTGACGATAGAAGCTATGTGATGATAGAAGCTATGTGATGATAGAAGCTATGTGATGATAGAAGCTATGTGATGATAGAAGCTATGTGACGATAGAAGCTATGTGACGATAGAAGCTATGTGACGATAGAAGCTATGTGACGATAGAAGCTATGTGATGATAGAAGCTATGTGACGATAGAAGCTATGTGATGATAGAAGCTATGTGATGATAGAAGCTATGTGACGATAGAACCTATGTGATGATAGAAGCTATGTGACGATAGAAGCTATGTAATAGGAACCCAAGAGTCATGTCATGCTGGGAATCAGTGCTTGAAATACTACAGTATCCCCTAAAAAGTAAACAAAAAAATACAATAATAATTAGGTTCAAATATTATACCCAGAACCTTAGTTAGCTCTGTTCAATAAAGCCACCTCTCATCCCTATGTCCCAACACAGCCAGAACCTAATTACTGAACTCCATGTGGTGAATACGTGATCAAAGCTTTTCTACACAACTAGGACTGAGCATTAATTAGGTAGGCTCCCCCTAACGGGATAGAAAACGTATGGCTTGTAGTATCCAGAAACATTTTGGTCATACACTTTAACGTATCATTAGACGTAATGGCTGTTAACGAATTATCTGAGTGAGTTCAGATCAAACAGGTTGTTTTTTCTGGCACCGAAATGCAGCTAATGTCAGGTTTAGCGAGAGAAATGTATTCTTTTGCTTATATTGTCCTCTGATCGATGTTGAAAAATTAATACTATTGCCGAATTTAGATCCATCTACTTATAGAATTATTGGTGTCGAAGCTGACGTTATCAAGAGGTTATCGTAACAGTAGTTATCAAGAGAATCCAAGCTTAAATGTTATCATTATGTTAATGAATTGTTCTTGTATATGAACTTGCATGACTGCAGTTCCAATGATAGTCTATAGTTCCTTGAAGGCGCCGTCATTGCAGATAATTAATTAAATGGCTTTAATAATTAATGCAGTCAGAGCCGAGATTAATTTTTTTTTTGTTTTGCTAGACAAGTGAGAGATATGTCTTGGATATATATTCAATTTGTTTAAGTATAATTATTGTGTGAAAATGGCTCAATGAACATGATACATTTTTGTGAGGAAGTGATATAATGATCACAGTTCATTATTATGAGGTCATACAGTGATCACAGTACATTTTTGTGAAGAATTTATACAATGATCACAGTACATTATTGTGAGGATCGAATACAATGAACACATTACATTATTGTGAGGAAGCATTACAATGAACACAAACATTGTGACAAAGATTGAACACAAACCACTATGGGAGACAAACATTGTCTCCCAGAGTTATCACACTCAAGATAACTGTCTCCCAGAGTTATCACACTCAAGATAACTGTCTCCCAGAGTTATCACACTCAAGATAACTGTCTCCCAGAGTTATCACACTCAAGATAACTGTCTCCCAGAGTTATCACACTCAAGATAACTGTCTCCCAGAGTTATCACACTCAAGATAACTGTCTCCCAGAGTTATCACACTCAAGATAACTGTCTCCCAGAGTTATCACACTCAAGATAACTGTCTCCCAGAGTTATCACACTCAAGATAACTGTCTCCCAGAGTTATCACACTCAAGATAACTGTCTCCCAGAGTTATCACACTCAAGATAACCATTTCCCAGAGTTATCACACTCAAGATAACCATTTCCCAGAGTTATCACACTCAAGATAACTGTCTCCCAGAGTTATCACACTCAAGATAACCATTCCCCAGAGTTATCACACTCAAGATAACTGTCTCCCAGAGTTATCACACTCAAGATAACTGTCTCCCAGAGTTATCACACTCAAGATAACTGTCTCCCAGAGTTATCACACTCAAGATAACTGTCTCCCAGAGTTATCACACTCAAGATAACTGTCTCCCAGAGTTATCACACTCAAGATAACTGTCTCCCAGAGTTATCACACTCAAGATAACTGTCTCCCAGAGTTATCACACTCAAGATAACCATTCCCCAGAGTTATCACACTCAAGATAACCATTTCCCAGAGTTATCACACTCAAGATAACTGTCTCCCAGAGTTATCACACTCAAGATAACCATTTCCCAGAGTTATCACACTCAAGATAACTGTCTCCCAGAGTTATCACACTCAAGATAACTGTCTCCCAGAGTAATGAGCTCTGAAAAGTACAAACAAACAAACAGACCTTTACATACCAAATATTGATCCGAAAAATTCCTGGAATGAGAACAATGCGAGCACTGCAGAGCGCGCACGCACCCCCGCACTCAAAGACAAACGTACACACGCGCACGCAATTAGGTGAACACGCACGCACTATTTAGGAGAGAGAATGCAGTTGAAGGGATGGAGGGGGT
>NC_091153.1:6847755-6935168 GCF_040958095.1 Procambarus clarkii | reverse complement strand
AAATATTTACAAAATTATTTATATTTACAAAAAAACAGACACAATAAGTTGATAGGACAATATCGTTTGAAAAAAAAAATTGGCTTTCCGGTGAAAATTATTGTTTATCATTAGTTTGGAAAATGTTTTTTGTGGGTAAAACAAAGTGAAATGCGGTGAAATAATCAAATAATTAAATATGTCCGGGCTTCCCCCCCCCTTGGGCATAGCTGGCAGATATACACATTGATAATTAAGACCTTTCTCTCTCTCTCTCTCTCTCTCTCTCTCTCTCTCTCTCTCTCTCTCTCTCTCTCTCTCTCTCTCTCTCTCTCTCTCTCTCTCTCTCTCTCTCTCTCTCTCTCTCCCTCTCTCTCTCTCTCTCTCTCCCTCTTTCCCTTCCTCTCTTTCTTCCTCCCTCTCTCCCTTCCCCGGGGCATATCTTCCAGACATCCAGTTGGATAATTAAGATCTCGGTATGACTTTCTTCCTCTACACTTAGACAAATGATTGCCTTAATATTAAGTTGACCAGACCACACACTAGAAGGTGAAGGGACGACGACGTTTCGGTCCGTCCTTGACCATTCTTAATCGACTTGAGAATGGTCCAGGACGAACCGAAACGTCGTCGTCCCTTCACCTTCTAGTATGTGGTCTGGTCAACTTACTTTAGCCACGTTATTGTGACTCATCGCCTGCCTTAATATTACCTTAATCCCACACCACCTGTTTCCTTTATTAAATAAGGCAAATATACCCACCAAAAACTGAGTGAAAACATAAAGAAAGTGACTAATATCGCAATAAAATTGCCAAACACAGAGAGAAACATAGAGAGATCTTCTATGCCACGCTGAACTCTTTGCAATCACAGTAACTGCAGAGATTTCAGACCACAATTACCCCCAACATCATATATCGATTTCCGTCTATTAAAACGCCTTTTGTGATTTATAGAATCGGATGTGATACCCTACCACAGAATATGTATGGAATTGCATCCTCTTTTGCAATTGAAATGGTCATATTGGTTGGTAAATTCAGTTGTTAAATAACCACAACATAACGTCGGTCAGCACTAGATAGATGTTGGGAGGCCATTGGGGGATGGTGTCTATCTGACGTCGACTAATGACTGCTGATGTTTAGAGAGATAAGCAGCTGAAGATCCTTAAGGGCGCAGTAAGTTGTCGTGTATCGTTCAGGTGGTGTGCGTGTGTGTGTGTGTGTGTGTGTGTGTGTGTGTATGTGTGTGTGTGTGTGTGTGTGTGTGTGTGTGTGTGTGTGTGTGTGTGTGTGTACTCACCTAGTTGTACTCACCTAGTTGTGTTTGCGGGGGTTGAGCTCTGGCTCTTTGGTCCCGCCTCTCAACCGTAAATCAACTGATGTACAGATTCCTGAGCTGTGTGTGTGTGTGTGTGTGTGTGTGTGTGTGTGTGTGTGTGTGTGTGTGTGTGTGTGTGTGTGTGTGTGTGTGTGTGTGTGTGTACCTTAACTCTCTGTATGTATGTCTGTCTCTGCTTCTGTCTGTCTGCCTCTCTCTCTCCCTCCCCACCTCTCTCTCTCTCTCTCTCTCTCTCTCTCTCTCTCTCTCTCTCTCTCTCTCTCTCTCTCTCTCTCTCTCTCTCTCTCTCTCTCTCTCTCTCTCTCTCTCTCTCGCTCTTTCGCTCAGTCAACCACTGTGTCTCGGCCTCAATCACTATATTTCTCCATTACTCTCTCTCTCACTCTTCCCTCGTTGTCCTATTTTGTCTTGCTCTCACTCACACTAAAAGCTTACTTTCGCTCTGTGCTTAGCTGATCCTGCTCACCGGCGGCCTCTTAAGTTCACATGTGATTCGATCCCTCTCTTTCCTCTCTTTGTTGGTGTTCAGTTCCCCCCCTTTTTTAAATTCATTTAGCCGCTTATCGTTCCACTTTGGTTGGCATGGCGACGGACTTGATTTTTTGAATGATTGAGTATGATTTTTTTATGGTCCAATTGATTGTGTGCTGTTCCTTAACTTTGTTATCGTATCTGCGTTCGCTCTCTGATAATTGTTATCCATTTCCTGTTCATTTTGCCTCCTGTCTCCTGCTTCCTGTCTGCTTATTCCTAAATTCCATCCTAGACGGTAATCTCCTCCTGTCAGTTGACCAGACCACACACTAGAAGGTGAAGGGACGACGACGTTCCGGTCCGTCCTGGACCATTCTCAATCGACTTGAGAATGGTCCAGGACGGACCGAAACGTCGTCGTCCCTTCACCTTCTAGTGTGTGGTCTGGTCAACATACTTTAACCACGTTATTGTGACTCATCGCCTGCTCCTCCTGTCAGTTTCATCGGAACACAAAAGAATATTTTGGATAATTTTCTTATAACCACCTATAAATAAACACAGTATTTATGAGCTAATCACAGAGTTTACGTAAACTACTAACCCATAGTATACCAAGGAGCATATTGTTCTCCCAACTTTGTTCCCTGAACTACATAAAACCTAAGGATTATCCGCTAAGTGTGGAGAAGAGTTCAGCTTGACCAATACAGCCACAAAGATTATCTTTACAAAATATGACAAAGAGAAACATATCTATAGGACACGAAGACGCCGAAGGGACCTAACATGGCAGATATTTTCAGCGTCCAGAATGCTTCACCAGCGATAAACTTTACTTTATAAATGATCAAATCCACAAGGGCCGTGACGAGGATTCGAACCTGCGTCCGAGAGCATCCCAGACGCTGCGTGAATTGTTTCATTTGATGCATCATGCTATTGTGATTTCTGTGTGTACTTTATAAAAGTTTGGGGAAAGCAATTAATGGAAAGACGTCCTGAAACATTTAAATGGTAAATTGACCTGAAACAGTCAATTTACAAAATGTTTCTCTGCGTGAAACATTCATGTAATCAGAATCTCTGAGTAGACTTTTTTATTTAGGGACCCCAAAGCTAATTTAGTGTATCCAAGCGTATTTTAGAGAATCGAAGAGAAATTTAGGAATCGAAGGGCACTTTAGGGAATCTAAGAATAATTAAGAATATCCGAGAGTAATTTAAGGCTTCCAAAAGTAACTGACGGTATCCTAGAGCAATTTATGGAATACAAGAATAGGGAAGAAAGAGTTGTTTGTGCTGGCGAATAAAAAGAATGTCTGTATGTGTGAAACGAAAAAGCTTTCCCTGGAAACACAAACCGAAACTATCTCTATTTCCCGCTTGTTACAACTTGTAATAAAGTTGTTACATCTTGGCTTAACGTGTTTATGACGTATTAGAACGTTGTTACAACTTGCTATATTGGTTGTTATAACTGGTTAGGTGTTAAAACTTGTTCGAACGTTGTACCAACGTCGTAGTTTCGGTGTGTGTGTGTGTGTGTTTGAAGGGATTGACACTCGCCCAAAGAGAGACATCAAGGACTCTTACTTGATAATATTGGTGTTAATATTCAGACACTTCCTGGCGTTGCAGACTAACCTATATGAGACTGCAATATCTCTCTGTCATTACATTTTGTCTACGGAAAAAACATTAAATTGCATGCAAATTTTCCGTTGAAATTGTAAGCTTATTGCGTTGACCTATATGGTAATGCTTTCACTGTTAACAAGGAATTTATATTACACATATTCGGTATAAATACCGTGGAAATGAAAAACAATATGTACTAAAGATAAGCATATAAAATATATTACACTGAAATTCAGTGTGTTTCAGTAAAAAAAATTTACAGTAATTAACGCAATGTATGAATAAATTATAGGCAGTCGTTGTTTACTAAAATGTAAACACAATGAAAACAATTTCAACAATTCCACCGCTGCGAAGGGATATATATATATATATATATATATATGTATATATATATATATGCGAACAAGCCTGAATGGTCCCCAGGACTATATGCGAATGAAAACTCACACCCCAGAAGTGACTCGAACCCATACTCCCAGAAGCAACGCAACTGGTAACTACAGGGCGCCTTAATCCGCTTGACCATCACGGCCGTCAAAAGGAAGTGATAGCCGAGGCTATTTAAGCCACTTCCCCGACGGCAACTCGGATGGTAATCTTGGGCATAGCATTTCACCAAATCACCTCATTCTTTGGGGCACACGTGAGGAACACAATGGGTTCGAGTCACTTCTGGGGTGTGAGTTTTCATTCGCATATAGTCCTGGGGACCATTCAGGCTTGTTCGCATTTGTGTTCCTCACGTGTGCCCCAAAGAATGAGGTGATTTGGTGAAATGCTATGCCCAAGATTGCCATCCGAGTTGCCGTCGGGGAAGTGGCTCAAATAGCCTCGGCTATCACTTCCTTTTGACGGCCGTGATGGTCAAGCGGATTAAGGCGCCCTGTAGTTACCAGTTGCGTTGCTTCTGGGAGTATGGGTTCGAGTCACTTCTGGGGTGTGAGTTTTCATTCGCATATAGTCCTGGGGACCATTCAGGCTTGTTCGCATTTGTGTTCCTCACGTGTGCCCCAAAGAATGAGGTGATTTGGTGAAATGCTATGCCCAAGATTACCATCCGAGTTGCCGTCGGGGAAGTGGCTCAAATAGCCTCGGCTATCACTTCCTTTTGACGGCCGTGATGGTCAAGCGGATTAAGGCGCCCTGTAGTTACCAGTTGCGTTGCTTCTGGGAGTATGGGTTCGAGTCACTTCTGGGGTGTGAGTTTTCATTCATATATATATATATATATATATGACAATGTCAGACCACGGAGGAAAAATGAAACAGGAATTTCCTTAAGTACTTTCGTATATTAAATACATCTTCAGAAGGTCCTTCTGAAGATGTATTTAATATACGAAAGTACTTAAGGAAATTCCTGTTTCATTTTTCCTCCGTGGTCTGACATTGTCACATTCTTAATCACGTGTTTATTTTCGTGATATACACACACACACATATATATATATATATATATATATATATATATATATATATATATATATATATATATATATATATATATATATATATATGCGAACAAGTCTGAATGGTCCCCAGGCATATATGCAACTGAAAACTCACACCCCAGAAGTGACTCGAACCCATACTGCCAGGAGCACTCTGCAACTGGTGTACAGGACCAGTTTACCTTGTGTCTTGGTCTTTACTCAAAATTACAGTATACTGACATACACTACAAGTATCTTACAGTATACTTGTATATTAAGTCCTTTAGTTGGTTTTAGTAAATAGCCTTCCAGAGTTTGTACGCTTAACACCAAACATTAAATATTGACCATGTCGTAGCTCAGTCGATTAGGGCAGTGTCTGGGATGCTCTCGGACGTAGGTTCGAATCCTCGTCACGGCCCTTGTGGATTGGTTCATTAAATATCGCCAGATATATTTGAACAAGAGGAGGAGTACTCTATTTATCTTTGTATATACAATGAGATTTTTGACCTGAGTTTGGGCTACGTCGAGGATAAAAGTATGCGTTGCTGGTTGGTATATTATTGTAATTGGTCTATGATAGAGTAGTGGCTCTTCAGAGCTTGGGCCTCACAGACGTGGGGTCTTCGGTTAGATTCCCCTAGAGCCAAGGTGAATGGAATAGAGTAGTAAGGATATGCTTACAGGTGAGGAGAAGTGCATGAGGCAAGGAATCTTGAAGTCGAATTTCAAGATGCTGTAAAATTCAGAATAGAAATACAAAGTCAAATGCTGTAATGCAGTAAAAGGCAGAATAGTCACTCTACTTCTCTCCTTTACAAGTCTCCTTGGCTTCCCTTAAAGAAGGGAAGGGAACTATCAGGGGTAAGCACCTAGCCCTTACGACTATATAGCACTTAGAAGGGGTCAGGATATGGATTAGGGATGGAACGAGGGTTGGGGGAAGGAATGGTGCCCAACCACTAGGACGGTTGGGGATTGAACGCCGACCTGCATGAAGCGAGACCGTCGCTCTACCGTCCAGCCCATGCAATATAAGCCACGGTTGTTGCCAGGTGTTTGAAAAAGCAGGTGTGTGGGAGGAACCGACTTCCTCTGTCTGTCGGCATTGTGAATCCAAGAACAAATCTGTAAGCTTTTTTGGAAGCTGTGTCTCCTCATACACTATGTAGGAGAAAAGTTTTCTTACCCTGTCAATGTAAAGACAAATGAGAATATTTTTCTTTCCAGATTCCAATGGAATCTGCTTTGGAATTAATGGCATCTGGAATGGAATTAAAACCCAACAGAATTAATCCACAATCACCCAATTAAAATCCTAATTATGAACGCCCAACAAAAATATAAAAACCCAATCGCTCAATCAGGTCGCGGGGACGTAGGTTCTTCGGGATAATTGACAGGTTTACGATAGACAGGGTAAGTGCTCAGTAACTTACTATATTATATGGTGTCTGACAGATCTATAACCCTGTCCATGGAAGAGAGAAGAGATATCTAACCCTGTCCATGGAGGACAGAAGACATATCTAACCCTGTCCATGGAGGACAGAAGACATATCTAACCCTGTCCATGGAGGACAGAAGACATATCTAACCCTGTCCATGGAGGACAGAAGACATATCTAACCCTGTCCATGGAGGAAAGAAGAGATATCTAACCCTGTCCATGGAGGAAAGAAGAGATATCTAACCCTGTCCATGGAGGAAAGAAGAGATATCTAACCCTGTCCATGAAGGAGAGAAGATATCTCTTACCTTCTCCATGGAGGACAGAAGATATCTCTAACCCTCTCCAAGGAGGACAGAAGAGATATCTAACCCTGTCCATGGAGGATAAAATCTAAATGTACTGAGTACCATTGCGCATAAATGTCCACGTCTGTTGTAGAAATAATCTAAAAAAGATTAAAACAGCTCACCAGAGCCAAGTTGAAGTCACAGCCGCAGGAGCACCTACTTAATCTAGCCAGTCGATAAACTAATTCATAGATTCAGAACCCAACCACCAATTTGGGATCACTCTTCTAAGATGATTGCAATCCATAAGACTTAAAATTCCAATTAAACGGTACTCTTCATTGCATCTGTGGCGCCCAACCACTTGGACTAGACGGTAGAGCGACGGTCTCGCTTCATACAGGTCGGCGTTCAATCCCCGACCCCCTCCAAGTAGTTGGGTACCATTCATCCCACCGTCCCCATCCCAAATCCTTATCCTGACCCCTTTTAAGTGCTATATAGTCGTAATGGCTTGACGCTTTTTCCCTTGATATTTCCCTCATTACATCAAACGATTCCCTTAGGGATGAAATTGGACTGTTTACCTAAGATTGTGCCCTTAGCCCTGCCAAGTTACTTGACACTCGATAGCAATATTGTGTAGTCCAACACAGACTTGAACGGGATGTCACAGCATCCATTATTGATACTGACTTGTCCCGGTGCTTTTTATAGAGGCAGTATTGACCCAATGTAATCAGAATAGAACATACGAAGTAGATGAGAAAGATTGTAACAGGACAATACGTGTTTCCTCATAAATTTACGTGATGAGGAACATTGCAAGAGGACAATGCAGGTTTCCTCATTAAAAGACGTGTTGAGGAAGATTGAAAGACAGGGGAGAAATTAATGAAGAAAAGGGGAGAGATGGGGTTAAGAGAAAAGGGTGAAAAAGAGCGAAAAGATGGATAAAGATGAGGGGTGAGAAAGCTATTAGAAGACGCAGAGGGGAGAGGGAGAGGGGATTGATAGAGAGGAATGAGAGTCAAATTGAGAGGAAGATAGGAAGAAATGGTGAGTGTGTTTGGGAGAGAATGAGTGAGAGCAAACACAGGGGAGAGTAAAAGAGGGAGGAAGTGTGAGGCAGAGTGAAGGGAGGGTCCACGAGGAAGGGGGAGAAGGTAGGGCGTCGGAGATGGGAAGGGGAATATGAGAGAGAGAGGGAGAGGAAGGGAGGGAGAGTGAGCGAGGGATGGAAGTAGGTATTGAAGGAAAAATTGACAAAGTGAGAAAGGGAAGGAGAAATTCAAGCCAAGGAGCGAAATTCAAGGCAAGGAGCGAAAGCCGAAAGATTGATTAGTATATCTCTCATAGATAACGCTTCTAAATCAAAATCTAAAATATACAGTGACAGAAGGGAGGGGATAACAGGCGGTTCCCGGGTCTCCCCAGACACGGTGGCATTTGCGAGCCCACAGAATATGCAAATCTGCCTCAGCATTTGCGTTGTGTCTGTCACTATCTCTAACAGTTGCACCAAAATCTAAATTTAAATCGTGAATTTGAGAGTGACAGAGATGTACTAGAAGGAAGGCGTAGAGTGGAACTAGTACAAGGGGGGTGTGGGTGTACTAGTAAGGGTTATAGTTGTACTACTAGGTGAGTGTGAATACTAGTAGAAGGGTGTATGTGTGTGTGTGTGTGTGTGTGTATGTACTAGTAGAAGGGTGTATGTGTGTGTGTGTGTGTGTGTGTGTGTGTGTGTGTGTGTGTGTGTGTGTGTGTGTGTGTGTGTGTGTGTGTGTATGTACTAGTAGAAGGGTGTATGTGTGTGTGTGTGTGTGTATGTACTAGTTGGTGAGTGGGTGTATTC
This sequence comes from Procambarus clarkii, assembly GCF_040958095.1. NCBI lineage: Eukaryota > Metazoa > Arthropoda > Malacostraca > Decapoda > Cambaridae > Procambarus > Procambarus clarkii. Next base: position 6,926,690 of record NC_091153.1, on the reverse strand, counting down.
TAGTATGTGTTGGTGTGTGTACTAGTTTTTGGGTATCTCTGTGTACCAGTAGGTGGGTATCTCTATACCAGTAGGTGGGTGTCTCTGTGTACCAATAGGTGGGTATGTGTGTGTGTACTAGTAAATAGGTGTAGCACTTCATGAACCCATTATATTTTCATTATATTGTGGTCAATATTTGTCTTTTTCATGCTACTTTTTCATGCCTCTTGAGCTTGCCTTTAGTGACTAATGGCTGTGTTGCATACTGGAGCCATTTTCTCCTTTGACAGGTGATAAGGACACCAAGGGGTGATTCACTGTGTCCCCGGATGAATCAATAACCTTGTTATTACCACCTAATATCAAGTACAAATTGGAGGAACTATAAGTTCTATAGTTAGAACTCTATTCTATAGAATTCTAATCTATAGTTCTCAATTAGAACTATAAGTTCTAATTGGAGGGTTCTATAAGTTCCATTATTTCTATAAGTTCCATAAATTCCAAATCCTCTCTAGAGAGAGGATACTTGCACGTGGGTCTCTGGTATACCTATGTTCCAACTATGCTTCTGCCTTGTCTAAATAGTTTCCATGCTAGTTATGGGGTTAGAGAAGCAAGGGAGTATTTGATATTGCTGGCGGACATTGTTTTTTTATTTAATCATCTTGTGGTTTATATGATACGAGACCTGATCTGTGAATCTTTCCCTTCTAGAGTCTCTAGGATCGTCTACTATGATCCTCCTTTCGTGCAGAGCATTGTCCCCTCTGGTTTAATATTTCGGGACGAGTGACCATGTCAAAATGTATGAGATTTTCTCATACATGAGGTGAGATTGATGAGATTACATGAGATGAGAGAGGAGATTGAAGAGGTCACTACCAAGAAGGTAGAAAGTTCAATCGAAATACTCTCAGTGAATTTCAGTCAAGAGTGGTTGACCAGACGCAGGTGAGGAATACATACGAATGAAATTTTATGAAAATTTCAAAAATTTCAAAACATTCAAGGTTTAATCGTGGTTATATAACAGCTTACTGAGAAAGTGCTCTGTCCGGCAAGCTTACAAAGGGGGTGGCAAATTCTACCCTCCCTTCCCCCTCCCCCTCCCCCTCCCCCTCCCCCTCCCCCCTCCCCCTCCCCCTCCCCCTCCCCCTCCCCCTCCCCCTCCTCTCCCCTAATCCCCAATTCCCCCTCACTCCATCCCCCCCTTTCCCCATTCCCCCCCTTCTCCCTCCTTCCTCTCCCATCCTTGCTTCCAGCTTGACTTGGATGAACATGTGTCCGATTCCTGGCTACGTGGAACAACCACTTGGGCTGAACGGTAGAGCGACGGTCTCGCTTCATGCAGGACGGCGTTCAATTCCCGACCGTCCAAGTGGTTGGGCGCCATTCCTTTCCCCCCGTCCCATCCCAAATCGTTATTCTGACCCCTTCGAAGTGGTATATAGTAGTAATGGCTTTGCACTTTCCCCTGATAATTCATTCATTCATTCACCCGGCGCTTCGCAAGCGTTTTCGCCTGGGTTCGTATCCTTACCGGGGAGGATTGACTGGGTGCCAATCCTTAACTGTTGCCTCTGTAAAACCCAGCAGTGAATGGGTACCTCGTTGTTAAACGATTTAGCGGGTCGTATTCCGGAGAAAAATTAGGATTAAGGACTTGATCGAAATGCTACGCGTGCTAGTGGCTGTACAATGGCTACTTTCTGGAAAAGCAAGAGTCTCCGCTAGAAAAGTCTATGGGAAGGCAAGCGACCTACCTCATTGGTCCTAAACAAGGGATTGGCTAAGCATCCAAACGTCTGAGATTCACAAGATCGCTGGATCTGCAGCAGTGACTCCAAAGGTGGATAGACAACTTAACCTTTGCTGTGGATCCTTGTACACAAAAGTTAAGGTTAAAACAATACTCAGCTTTGAGGTTGACCAGACCACACACTAGAAGTTGAAGGGACGACGACGTTTCGGTCCGTCCTGGACCATTCTCAGCTTTGAGAATGAACGGGCGGCAGCGAGTTTTGAATTGGCTCGGAGTTACCTAGTTTAAGTTTACGAAGCTGTAACGAGTGTGTTCCGATAACGAAGACTTGCGGCCTTGAATGAACTTGTGTCAGAAGCAAGTTGGAGGGGAAAACCGCCCCTCAGATAAAGTTACAGAAACAGCGAGGAAGCCTTAAACCCAGAGAGGCCGTAACACTAATTCCCGGCGGTAACGATGACAAGGAGTGTAACGAGGTGGTCGTAACACAAAGTTGGTGTAACATTAGAGGGGTCGTGGAGGGGTCGTGGAGGAGGGTCGTGGAGGATTGAGAACGACAGCACCAGCTGTGAAACTTGAACGTGGCAAATATCCCAACATTTTGCGGTGTAGTAATGCTTAATTTTTTTGAGCGACCGACATGACAAGAACTCTTAAACTCTTAGAGCTGCGTCGAGGCGCTCTTCAGGCAAGCACTGAGAACCTTCCGACCGCCATTCATACTCTTAAGAGTTTGCAAATAATCTTCTAGCAAAATATTAAAGCTTAAACTCTTAATTTGATCATCTTATTGTCTGCTTCCTGAGTCGTGTTTCTTGCTGTGAAAAGTGAAAAGTGTCTGTGTGAAAAAAAGTAATTAGTTAGTAGTTAATAACAGTTGATTGACAGTTGAGAGGCGGGCCGAAAGAGCCGAACTCAACCCCCGCAAGCACAACTAGGTGAATACAACTAGGTGAATACACACACAAGCCCCCGAAGCACTCCGTAACACCTGTCTAACTCCCAGGTACCTATTTACTGCTAGGTAACAGGAGCATCAGGGTGAAAGAAACTATGCCCATTTTTGTTTCCGCCGACGCCGGGAATCGAACCCCGGGCCACTAGACTACGTATCCAGCATGCTGTCCACTCAGCCACCAGCGCCCTGACACCGTGTGTATATGTATAAATGTGTGTATTCATAAAATACGAATCTATTTGTAAAGTAAACTCACCAATAAATAGCCAGAGGAAGGGCTCAAAATTCCCATAATAATCCAGCATTTGGTAACGGTAGACCAAATTTAGTTTCCGCTCACCGTAAACCAGCAGGTAAACTCAGAACTGGCCATATGTTGATAGCAGGCGGCCTTCATAATGACCAATTTAAATGATAATTATAGTTGGGAGAGGACCGCTGGAAATGACTAGGCACGCACCGCCAGCCAAAACCCAGATCCCTGCGTGTCTGCTCCTCCGTGGAGGGGGGCACTGTGCTGTAGAGGACGAGTGTAGAGCAGAGGACGAGTGTAGAGCAGAGGACGAGTGTAGAGCAGAAGAGGACGAGTGTAGAACAGAGGACGAGTGTAGAGCAGAAGAGGACGAGTGTAGAACAGAGGACGAGTGTAGAGCAGAAGAGGACGAGTGTAGAGCAGAGGACGAGTGTAGAGCAGAAGAGGACGAGTGTAGAGCAGAAGAGGACGAGTGTAGAGCAGGAGAGAGAGCGGCCTCTGCTACTCTACACTGCTCTTGGGGGCCAGATTTAGGTCCCGCTGTCATTAAATAGCAAGTCGAAGGAATCTACCAAGTTAACACTCTTAGAAAAATCTAAGAGTGTTAGATGAGGACTAGATGTAGATGAGGACTCTATGAGTTATGGAGTTGGTGTTTGGGTAATGGGGAGTAGATGAGTGTGGTGAGTGGTAGATGGGTAGGAGAGAGTGGGTGGCGAGAGTAGATGCGGGGGTAGGAGAGAGTGGGTAGTGAAAGTAGACGGTTAGATGCGAGTGGGTGGTGAAGGTAGGTGGATAGGGGGGTGTGTAGGTAGAGAAATTAGATGGCTATGGGGCGACTAGGTGGTGAAAGTACTTTCACCTAGGTAGTAAAAGTAGATAGGAAGGTAGGATTGGTTTGTGAAAGTAGATAAGTAGGGAGTGATTGGAGAGACTAAATGGGTAAGGGCAAGTGCTTGGTGAAAGTAGATGGGTAATATCAATTGGGTAGATGCGATTGAGTTACCTTGCTTGTCTCACTTTAAAAAAAAATGCAAATGCGTAGACATGTTCAAGAGGAAAATAACACGAAGAATTTAAAGAACATGGACAGAACATTCAACTGCTGTTCGCCATGATAGAAACACTAATATCTCCACCATAGCCACGAATACCGCAGAAGCAATCACAATTCCCGACGCAAACGGAGGTAAAAATATCCCTGTGACGCAGGAATTCATATAGGCAAAAGCACCTTTTTTTGGTCAACCTCGAATGACTGAGTCTCTGCATTCAATTCCTAGTGTAGTTTAGTTGGTGTGTCGCTGCCAGTGTCGCCATCTAGCTGACTGGATCGCTAAACTCGACCATAGTAAATAAAACATGGAACAGCTGACCATAGTAAACAAAACATGGAACAGCTGACCATAGTAAACAGTACATGGAACAGCTGACCATAGTAAACAGTACATGGAACAGCTGACCATAGTAAACAGTACATGGAACAGCTGACCATAGTAAACAAAACATGGAACAGCTGACCATAATAAACAAAAAATGAAACAGCTGACCATATTAAACAAAACATGGAACAGCTGACCATAGTAAACAAAACATGGAACAGCTAACCATAGTAAACAGTACATGGAACAGCTGACCATAGTAAACAAAACATGGAACAGCTGACCATAGTAAACAAAACATGGAACAGCTGACCATAGTAAACAAAACATGGAACAGCTGACCAAGTCGTGTCCGAAACGCGAGGGTTTATACTTATTACTCTATGCATTTCAAGACTAAATACCCGAATGTGGCCTTCAATTTCTGGTGTGGCTGTTGGACGTCGCCGGAAACTATTCCCCTGTGGAGAGAGAGGCTTAATTGTTGCCTAAATTCCTTGCAGGTGTTGCATTGCCTTTGCTTCCACGAACCACTAACATCCATCTTGCATGGGTTAAACATCAGCATCAACTTCCATACGAGTTTCTGTTGTTTAAAGATGATCAACACTCTATAAACTCACCGCTTAGGCATTTAAAACCCCTAATGAGTGGCACTAAATCAAGATATTTCTATATGAGGAAAATAATACAATACGATTCAGCGGCATGGGATCTTTTCCAAATGACGTATATCACAAAACTAGAATTAAATAGACTAAGCTACTTGGGACGTGGAGAATTGGATCTCACAACACAAAAGGATAGAAGAAATGGAGAGGACATGATCCCGACATACAATACACATGAATAAATAGACAAGGTGGATATGGACAGGCTGTTTAGAGAAAATGCAGCAATAGTTTATAGATGAGAACTAGAAACACAAATCATCCGATGCAACATGATGAAATAATTGCAAAATCAAAAAGACATTGTTGGAAATATTCTTGATGAAAACAGAGACACAGCATCGCTCAGGCAGGCTAATTCTTATTTATGGAATTACTGGTATTCATCACAATATATACCTGTAATTCAATAACCAATTTAACGCACATTTAAATGATTAAATCAGAGATAAAAATCACAATACCCTAGAGAAGCAGACTTCAGTATTTCAAAACAAATGCTTTCTGTAACATTGTTACATACAAAAATTCAATAAGCAAATGCCCCAGGCGACCTAAGGGATAGTGAGAATGTCATCGGGTGGCATTGAAACACTGCAATCTCTCACCCTGTCCATGGAGGACAGAAGAAAATGTATATATGCTGGTTAGCATTGTAAATGTGTGGCCACGTTTGTGGTAGAAAAAAAATGCAATCTGCGCTGCCTCAATACCTTCTTGTGAGGAATATTAGGAGTTGTGTAGCGTTGATTGTAGCAGAGATAGAAGTTGAAGACTACCGCAATGACTCGGGTTCTGATCATACAGTGTGTTCCTAAAGATGTATTTCGTTGTGACCTGCCAAGTTTGCCTTATACAAGGGTTATTGTAGCCTTGTATTGGGCCTTGTATGAGTCTAAATTTGGTTTGTTAAATAATCTTTTCCTATGTGAATTTGTATAAATTTTGATCTGGATGACTCAAGTCACCAAGTGAGTATATTTTTATCGTATGTTATAGTCAGGTCAATATGAAGATGTTAATTTCTGTGATGAGTGAAAGAACGTATTGATTACATGAGTGACAAGGTGTCTTGGAAAACTTTCTTGAGCTTAAGGAAATCTTCAAGTGACACTTCATGTTAAATTTCTCTTACGAGATGGAGAGCTAAGGGAAAGTTTCTATTCTAGATGTAACAGTCTAGGAAAGGATCTGGGACTTTGATTCTTTAGTCAACACAAAGGGAAATAAAGGACTATGCCTTAATGCTATAAATGAGTGTTATGGCAGGTACAAGGGAAGCGTTGTTGAAGCTTATGTCAACTATGCTGTTACAAATAGAAGCAGGTTGACTAGAAACTCAGTCAAGTAAAGCAAGTTATCGTCAACAAGGATATCACATGGTTTCTACAAATAACGAAAATATCACCAGAGATATCCTGCCCAAAAACAGTGGCAAGAGAAGATTAGACATAGCCAAGGCACTACACATCAAACACTCTCATCCAGCTGTAAACAGCCAGATTACCCTTAGTTACATCTTACCTTTCTTTATAGCAAATAAGAACTTTCGCCCTTCAAAACATTTATATATTACACCACAGAACGTTGACTATGTAATGCCTCAATTCACCTCATACTACTTGGTGAACGTTATGTATTCCCAGTCACTATATATTCACCGTGTCATGGATCACCAACCCTTTTCTGGAACTAGTGTTTACTGGTTTCCCTTTTTTTTCATTTACATGTATCCAGCTTTGTCCATTCCTCGAATCGAGTTGATATTTTCAACACTGAATATATCCTTATTGTTAACACGTTTGATCCAATTGTTAAAACGTTTGATCCAATTGTTAAAACGTTTGATCCAATTGTTAAAACGTTTGATCCAATTGTTAAAACGTTTGATCCAATTGTTAAAACGTTTGATCCAATTGTTAAAACGTTTGATCCAATTGTTAAAACGTTTGATCCAATTGTTAAAACGTTTGATCCAATTGTTAAAACGTTTGATCCAATTGTTAAAACGTTTGATTCAATTGTTAAAACGTTTGATCCAATTGAACAAATGAAGTGTGTTTGATCCAATTGTTACACATTAACCACTTTACACTTCTAAGCCTTTCTACATTGAATTGACTTTTGTTAAAATTTACTCTTCTTCTCATCATATGTAAAGTTGATAATTCCCAGGAATAACTCGTCTTTCTCTTAACATTTTACACGGTAATTACATCCATTCCTTAGTGAAATGGACAAAAATATTCTGCATAATCCAGGTGGGGTCTCACAGGATGAACCACACAAAGGAAACTATTAACTATTTCAAATAGACTAAGAGAGCTTAATCTCGTGTCGTTAGAGACAGAGGGGATATTGCCACCTGTAAAATACTAAAGGTTAATGGCGAGATAGAGAGGAACACGTTGTTTGACAGGGCTGTCACTGTTCGGAACTCGGGGGCCAAATTTTTTGTTTGGATCAGAACAAAGAGACACAAAGTGTTGGGGTCATATATAAGGGACACTAGGGGATGCGGTCATATATATAAGGGACACTAGGAGATGAGGGGTCATATACTGTATAAGGGACACTGGACACTAACTTTAGGAACTAACTGGATTGTTGACCAGACCACACACTAGAAAGTGAAGAGACGACGATGACGTTTCGGTCCGTCCTGAACCATTCTCAAGTCGATTTCAGCCAGGTTATTGTGACCCCTTGTCTGCATAGGGACACTGGAGTTCGGCGCCAAAACAAGGGGACACTAGGGGTAGTGTCCACATCAAGGTTACACTATGGGTAGATACCTAAATGAGGAGACACAAGTGGATGAAACATTGTCATTAGGGCACTAGAGTATAATGCCATAACATGCTGGATAAGGAGTCAGGGGGAGCCAATTGGGGTTTGCACCAGAACACGGGAACATTAATGATTGGAGTCAGAACTATCTTGAGGTTATCTTGAGATGATTTCGGGGCTTTAGTGTCCCCGCGGCCCGGTCCTCGACCAGGCCTCTACCCCCAGGAAGCAGCCCGTGGCAGCTGACTAACACCCAGGTACCTATTTACTGCTCTATTTACTAGGAGACACAAATGAAAATTAATTAACAAAATGAGCCGGAGGGATATAAGGATTTCTGCAATCGATGCACCTGCAGGTAAGAGGCTCGTGCAGATGAAGAATTACACCATTAGATGATTGAAGTTTCCTCAGCATCACTGTAGTTGATTACTTTAAGAGGCAGACGCAGTTGCACAAGGATCACACAGTACGCCTACTGTGTATGTTATCAGTGCACAGTTAGCAAACAGGTGACAAAATTGAAATGGGCAGACATTAAGGTCGATTTTTTTTCGGTGCTCTAAATGCAGGTCGAGCAAAGCACAAGTAGGTGAGCAGATATTAATCCAGGTGAGCAGATATTAATCCAAATATTAATCACAGTACCTGGATCTCAAATCCAGCAATACAAGCACTCCCAAGCAAGCCCACGATAGACCAATCCCATGCTAGTCCACCCCCATTGCAATTTCTCTCCCATGATAGACCAAACCCCATTGAGAGTCCACCTTCATACACATTTATTCAGCCTTATACTTGTGCAAATATATTCATACATGTTCAGAAGCAAAGTCAGCTTCCAGCGCGTCCACCACGGGCTAAGCTAATATCATCACACACGCAGATGAAACAGGAGTGTGTTGGTCTTCAGGTAACTTGACATTCGTGTTCCTGTGTCCTCGCCTCTCTTCCTTGCTCGCTAAAATGTTATGTTAAATGCATCAAAGTCGGGAGAATGGCACACATACTATAATATAATATTGCTATTTTCTTTGAACTATGGACATGTTTTACCTATATGCAAATAATATAATAAAATTTAGCTATAACGATGAAGTAATGTATAGTCACGAAAAAGTATTTACGACTAGAAATATATAAAAATAGGTAACATTAATAAGTAACGATAATAGGATATATAAAATTGGGTTAAAATAATTGTGCTTGCTGGATTATGTTTTACTTATATGCAAATAATATAATAATATTTAGCTATAACGATGAACTAATGTATAGCATCGAAAAGGTATTTACGAGTAGATATATAACAGTAGGTAATAATAATAGGTAACGATAATAGGATATATAAAATTGGGTTAAAATAATTGTGCTTACTGGCATATGATTGCATGGAGAGTGCCTAGTTTCCCACGAATCTCCTCTTCTCTCTCTGGCAGGACGTTACTCAATATTCATCTGTGCAATAAGTTCCCAGATTCAGTCCATGTTCATCACGATGTTTGAGATCACTTCAATGGGTTTAAACAAGTCTGTGCATATATATATATATATATATATATATATATATATATATATATATATATATATATATATATATATATATATATATATATATATATATCTATATATATACATATATATACATATATATATGTTGAATTGCTTTGCATTTTGATGTATATATATCCATCCTTTGTCTTTCTCATTGTAAATAAAGTAGGCTTATTTTAATCAATTGATATTTGCACCGGTATTTTATGGTCTTTTACATGTTGTTCTCCGAGAAGTGTTCTCCCAAATTATGTTCTTCGAGTTGTGTTCTCCTAATTTTGTTCTCCAAATGTTATTTTACACGTGCTTTTCTCTTGGAGTTGTTCTTTGGCTGTTGTTTACTAGGGGTTGTTCTCCAGGTTCAAGGTGTATACGGAGGTGAACAAGATGAACACCAGGTGTTCATCTCTAGAAATTGTTCTCCATGAGGCATTCTCCATTTGTTGATCTCTAGGTATTAAATCCTCCATATGTTGTTCTCTATGTGTTATTCACCAGCCATTGTTCTTCACGTGTTATTCATCAAGTAATGTTCTCCAGGTAACATTAGCAGTAATGAGATGTTGATGTCAGTGAATAATATTATGAGTACTTAGGCGTTATGAGTTAATGGGCCAAGAATCAATAACGAGTTTATTGTAGATTATGCATTAATTTGTCTTCACTCAGAGTCAGAAATGCGTTAGTGAGCCCGTTAGTGAACTGTGGAGAACTGAAGACGTAATTGGGTAACTAGTTATACCATCTGGGTCATCAACAAGGTGATTATCCATGAACAGGATGATTTCCTAATCATCCTGTCCATGGATGAGGATAATTAGGAAATAAGTAAATGTACAATGCCGATTATTATTTGTGAGAAGTGAGAGTGTTGAGGTGGGAGCATTGTGCAGCTGTCAACGTTGTGGTGGGAGCATTGTGCAGCTGTCAACGTTGAGGTGGGAGCATTGTGCAGCTGTCAACGTCGTGGTAGAAGCATTGTGCAGCTGTCAACGTTGTGGTGGGAGCATTGTGCAGCTGTCATCGTTGAGGTGGGAGCATTGTGCAGCTGTCAACGTCGAGGTAGAAGCATTGTGCAGCTGTCAACGTCGAGGTAGAAGCATTGTGCAGCTGTCAACGTTGTGGTGGGAGCATTGTGCAGCTGTCATCGTTGAGGTGGGAGCATTGTGCAGCTGTCATCGTTGAGGTGGGAGCATTGTGCAGCTGTCATCGTTGAGGTGGGAGCATTGTGCAGCTGTCAACGTCTAGGTGGGAGCATTGTGCAGCTGTCAACGTTGTGGTGGGAGCATTGTGCAGCTGTCATCGTTGAGGTGGGAGCATTGTGCAGCTGTCAACATCGAGGTGGGAGCATTGTGCAGCTGTCAACGTTGTGGTGGGAGCATTGTGCAGCTGTCATCGTTGAGGTGGGAGCATTGTGCAGCTGTCAACGTCGAGGTAGAAGCATTGTGCAGCTGTCAACGTCGAGGTAGAAGCATTGAGCAGCTGTCAAGTCACACATACATTGCTAGTTACGTTGACCAATACTCGTATATCTTGAATTTTCCTTTTCAAATCGTTTTCCTGTTTGAATAGTTGGATAACTACAACGGGAGAACAGACTCATACTGTAACTATTTATCACGCTAACAGCTCAACATTCATCATAACAGCTCAACATTCATCATAACAGCTCAACATTCATCATAACTAAATACCATTTAAGTGCGATTATTTCTATTTTAACCTCAAATAACTAGACAAATTTGAACAAGTTCCGTTACAGTGTTCTCCATGTTCTTGTATATAACAACCACAAAAACATGTGAGCCTAATTGCCCTTTTAACAACTCTGTCTGTATCAATTGTGGGATAATGGGCCCAGTCATGTGTGTAGAATTGCTTCAGCAAGCTGGCAAGATGCCCCACCTGGTCCTGTGATAACTCACCTCTTGAGTTGAGACAAGTTGCAAAGGCATGGTGATGTAGTGTATTGCTGCTCGTGTGTTGAATGTTGCATGAGTTTGCATGCTATATATCTCTCTCGGCAATGCCTGGACAATCTTATTCTCCACTTGCTGTTTCTCGAGGAGCTAAGAGTCAATACAATGAATTTTATTTATAATTTCAACATACTTTATCAGCCCCTTATCAACATTACTTCCTAGCCCCTTATCGTGTGGATAAGGGGCTAGGAAGTGTGGATAAGGGGCTAGGAAGAGTGATAAGGGGCTAGGAAGTGTGGATAAGGGGCTAGAAAGTGCGGATATGGGGCTAGGAAGTGTGGATAAGAGGCTAGGGAGTGTGGATAAGGGGCTAGGAAGTGTGGATAAGGGGCTAGGAAGTGTGGATAAGGGACTAGGAAGTGTGGATGAGGGGCTAGGAAGAGTGATAAGGGGCTAGGAAGTGTGGATAAGGGGCTAGGAAGAGTGATAAGGGGCTAGGAAGTGTGGATACGGTGCTAGAAAGTGTGGATAAGGGGGCTAGGCAGCTTAACTCTCACCTTCGTCTCTCGGGAGTCAATAATATTAATCCTGCCATGCTCTATAACAAGCTGCCTTCGGATCTTAATTGTTAGTGCTCATTATCCCGTGTTCTGAGTCTCTACCTGTCCCAGGGATAGTGAGGGGCTGAGGTGAGAAGGAGGGAGAGGAGAAGAGGACAAGTGGAAGGGATGGAAGACAGAGGAGTAAGGGAATGTAAGAGAAGCAAGAGGACACGTCTGACACTCGAAGCCTTGTAGGAGGTCGAGGACGAGGGTTGAGTATTATCCAAGGTCGAGGGTGGACCTCAGAGTTAGTATTGATCGAATTGTTCAAGCTTGGAGTCTTGTTCCAAGTCCGAGTCTTGGGTGAAATGGAAGGGGCTATCCTCGAGTCGTGTTTCAAGTCAAGGGCGACCTTAAAGTCCTGTTCAAGGTCGTGCTTAAAATCGTGTTAAAAAGACCCAGAAAAAACGAAGAAAATGTAATGTTAGAAAAGGCACAGGTAGAGCACATGAGACAAGGGAAGGGAACTATCAGGGGGAAAAGCCAAGCCACCACGACTATATAATAGTTGGAAGGGGTCAGGATAAGGCTTTGGGATGGGACGGGGGAAAGGAATGGTGCCCAACCACTTGTGGACGGTCGGGGATTGAGCGCCGACCTGCATGAAGCGAGACCGTTGCTCTACCGTCCAGCCCAAGTGGCCTAGGACATAGAATAGATCAGGTAGACGAACAAAGAAATGTGCAGCAGACATGAACAAAAAATAGGCAGATATCTATAAAATATGACATAAAGTTATGCATGGAAAATATTTCACAGCTATTAAATGTTCTAAAATAAAGAACTGAATAGGTAGAAAAGGTGAATAATAATTTATGAGAAGAAGCAGCTCACAGAAATAGGGTAGAAATAGAAGCTCATTTGAAAAAAAAACTGGTATAAGTAGGCATAGAAGTGTAGTGTAATAGGGGCAGGTGGAGGTTGAAATGAAATAAAGTAGAGATGTAAAATAAAGCAGGCAAAGAAGCGCGGTGAAATAGGGCAGGTACAGATTTGCACTGAAAATGAGAACGCAGAGAATCGTAGCAAAATAGGGAGAGAGAAGGAAGCTACCAGACGAAGCTGCTAAGCCACCTAGAGGTGCAGTGGAACAAGAGAGGAAGAGCAGTGTAATTATAGAGGCTTAGTGTAATTTTGCAATTAGAGAATAATGGAACCAAGCAAATTTAAAAGCTTAAGGAAATAGGGCAGGCTGAGTAGTGTAGTGGAATAGGGCCTTCAAATAGGAGTGTAATAGTGCAGGCATAATAATGTACCAATTTCACTGTCAGTCATACGCAGGGCAATACACACACAGAATACAGAATACACACAGCAATACGAATACAGAATACAATACAAACACAGCGGTCATTGACCGTTGAGAGGCGGGACCAAAGAGCCAGAGCTCAACCCCCGCAAGCACAATTAGATGAGTACAATTAGGTGAGTACAGAGACAAACAGAACAAAATATAAAGAGAATGCGTCAAAGAAAACACACACACAGGCGAGCCATGCAAAATCATTCAATTGTCTGTTCCGCCGAGGGCAAGGGGCAAGGGGCAAGGGGCAAGGGGCAAGGGGGGGTAGGGAGGGGGGGGGGGAGGACGAACATAACACATTCCTGCCATTAGCAATGCATGTGCAGGCTGGCGTGTTATCCTGGGGGCTTCGTTCCAGGCTGGCGTGTTATCGTGCAGGCTTCGTGCCGGCCGCGTATACGCAATGTATATTCCGGCACGGGGCTTGCACCAGCCCCAAACCCGGACTCGTTACCGACCAGATCAACACGCGTCCTGATCGGGTCCCTGATCACCCTGGACCTCGACTGATAGCTTACCGAAGCACCTGTTTGGACGTGTCCAGCGATTTTCAATCATCAGCGCTGGTTTGGGGAAATAAGCGATAACCTTGTTACTTAAACCTAGTCCTCAATAATGGCTTATACTTGCATTGGGATGTATAAAGTATATTTGATTTTTTACTATTAACCCTGAACAGATTAAAATGTGATTTTTTACTGTATTGTATAAAGATATTTCTTGGATTTAAATGTTCGCTGGCGACGATTTTTGGCTCTGAATATGCGGATAGACTGACGAATTTACCACTAAATGACTCTGACATTTTATTTTATTATATACGTATCTTGTTGATATGAAATTTAGTACCTAAAAGAGCTCGAATGCAAGAACTACCATACAGCCCCATCTCCTGTGCCAGGTATGTCCACTACGGGCTCACCTTAGTCCGTGCTACTTGGAACATTTGGTTCCCAGTAGCTAAATATTCTGAATCTACAACAAACAAGAACTAAATTGTTTTGGAAACTCCGTAGGTCTTATACCGTGATGATTGCTATAAACAGGAGTATATCCGGTTAATACGCTTTCAGCATTTTAACCCACGGTTTAAATCTATCTAATTCATTAATCCAAATGGAATAAGCGATAGCTTTGAACATTGAGTGTTGGCTCTATCATGATGAACTTCAATTGCACATAATATGCAAGATATATCCTCTGATATTCGTTAAAGCTTTTAGGGAATCTTTGAATTCCTCTTTAAAGTTCACTTTCTGCAAGTAATTTATTGATCTGATATCATAATTCCCCTCAGTGTATATGTATTTACCACTTAGATTAAAGTCTCGTCTGTGTTATGTATACATTGCGTGATTGCATAACCACATTCTTGGTGAATACAAAATACATTCATCACATTCAAAATCATATTGAAGTTGCGTTCCTGGTTTTGTGTATCGTAAATGCTTCAAGTCGATAGGTATTCTCCTTCAACTCAGGTCTGTGGGGGTGTTGGCTGAAGCAGTATTCAATTTATCTAATAAAAGGGCTAATCCCTAGAAACACAAACCGAAACTGTCTCTATTTTCCGCTTGTTACAACTTGTAATAAAGTTGTTACATCTTGGCTTAACGTGTTTATGACGTATTAGAACGTTGTTACAACTTGCTATATTGGTTGTTATAACTGGTTAGGTGTTAAAACGTATTCGAACGTTGTACCAACGTCGTAGTTTCGGTGTGTATTTGGCGGGATGATGCTTGGTTTGTGTTTGGTCATTGGTAATAGAATGCTTGCTTTCAAAATAGGAGTAAAATGAATTACACAAACACACACACACACACACACACACACACACACACACAGAAAGATAGAAGTGAGGTGTGAAAGAAAGCCAAATAGAAATCCACATATAAAGAAAGTCACATAGAAGGCGAAAGAGGTGTGTGTGAAGAACTCAACAAGAGGTCCCAGGAAGTCTTCACAATAGAACAAGGTAAGGTCACTGCGCTAGGAGAGGGGGCAGTAAACCAGGCGGCCTTGGAAGTGTTTGAAACTACGAGAGATAAGATCAAGAGAGACCTGCTGGATCTTGATGTGAGAAAGGCTGTTGGTCTAGACGGGATCTCACCATGGGTACTGAAAGAGTGTGCAGTGGCACTATGCTTGCCACTCTACATAGTGTATAGTAAGTCACTGGAGACGGGAGACCTACCAGAAATATGGAAGACGGCGAATGTGGTCTGGAAAGAGAGAGAGAGAAAGACCCAGAAAGAGAGAGAGACAGACCCAAAGAGAGAGAGAGACAGACCCAAAGAGAGAGAGAGAGACAAACCCAAAGAGAGAGAGAGACAGACCTAAAGAGAGAGAGAAAGACCCAGAAAGAGAGAGAGACAGACCCAAAGAGAGAGAGACAGACCCAAAGGGAGACAGGACCCAAAGACCCAATATACAAAAAGGGCGACAGACAACAGGCACTGAACTACAGGCCAGTGACCTTAACTTTAAGAGTAGCATCTTAAAATTACATAAAATTTAAGGACATTCGACAAAAAATAGACAAGTCAGAGATTTTTGGACAGTCTGTATATTATTGTATTATTAGAAAGTCTTTAGCAAAGAAATCCGTAAGAGACTAATATATATCTTGGAGAAGCAGGCAGCTTCTGCACTTGAAGCCTCTTGGGTACACCACTGGAAGCCTCAGACACACCACTGGAAGCCTCAGACACACCACTGGAAGCCTCATACACACCACTGGAAGCCCCAGACACCACTGGAAGCCTCAGACACACCACTGGAAGCCCCAGACACACCACTGGAAGCCTCAGACACACCACTGGAAGCCTCAGACACACCACTGGAAGCCTCAGACACACCACTGGAAGCCTCAGACACACCACTGGAAGCACCAGACACACCACTGGAAGCCTCAGACACACCACTGGAAGCCTCAGACACACCACTGGAAGCCTCAGACACACCACTGGATGCCTCAGACACACCACTGGAAGCCTCATACACACCACTGGAAGCCCCAGACACCACTGGAAGCCTCAGACACACCACTGGAAGCCTCAGACACACCACTGGAAGCCTCAGACACACCACTGGAAGCCTCAGACACACCACTGGAAGCCTCAGACACCACTGGAAGCCCCAAGTACACCACTGGAAGCCTCAAGTACACCACTGGAAGCCCCAGGTACACCACTGGAAGCCTCAGACACACCACTGGAAGCCTCAGACACACCACTGGAAGCCTCAGACACCACTGGAAGCCCCAGGTACACCACTGGAAGCCTCAAGTACACCACTGGAAGCCTCAGGCACACCACTGGAAGCCTCAGACACACCACTGGAAGCCTCAGACACACCACTGGAAGCCTCAGACACACCACTGGAAGCCTCAGACACCACTGGAAGCCCCAAGTACACCACTGAAAGCCCCAAGTACACCACTGGAAGCCTCAGACACACCACTGGAAGCCTCAGACACACCACTGGAAGCCTCAGACACCACTGGAAGCCCCAAGTACACCACTGAAAGCCCCAAGTACACCACTGGAAGCCTCAAGTACACCACTGGAAGCCCCAGGTACACCACTGGAAGCCTCAGACACACCACTGGAAGCCTCAGACACACCACTGGAAGCCTCAGACACCACTGGAAGCCCCAGGTACACCACTGGAAGCCTCAAGTACACCACTGGAAGCCTCAGGCACACCACTGGAAGCCTCAGACACACCACTGGAAGCCTCAGACACACCACTGGAAGCCTCAGACACACCACTGGAAGCCTCAGACACCACTGGAAGCCCCAAGTACACCACTGAAAGCCCCAAGTACACCACTGGAAGCCTCAGACACACCACTGGAAGCCTCAGACACACCACTGGAAGCCTCAGACACCACTGGAAGCCCCAAGTACACCACTGAAAGCCCCAAGTACACCACTGGAAGCCTCAGACACACCACTGGAAACCTCAGACACACCACTGGAAGCCTCAGACACCACTGGAAGCCCCAAGTACACCACTGAAAGCCCCAAGTACACCACTGGAAGCCTCAGACACACCACTGGAAGCCTCAGACACACCACTGGAAGCCTCAGACACCACTGGAAGCCCCAGGTACACCACTGGAAGCCCCAAGTACACCACTGAAAGCCCCAAGTACACCACTGGAAGCCTCAGACACCACTGGAAGCCCCAGGTACACCACTGGAAGCCCCAAGTACACCACTGGAAGCCTCAGACACACCACTGGAAACCTCAGACACACCACTGGAAGCCTCAGACACCACTGGAAGCCCCAAGTACACCACTGAAAGCCCCAAGTACACCACTGGAAGCCTCAGACACACCACTGGAAGCCTCAGACACACCACTGGAAGCCTCAGACACCACTGGAAGCCCCAGGTACACCACTGGAAGCCCCAAGTACACCACTGAAAGCCCCAAGTACACCACTGGAAGCCTCAGACACCACTGGAAGCCCCAGGTACACCACTGGAAGCACCAACTACACCACTGAAAGCCCCAAGTACACCACTGGAAGCCTCAGACACCACTGGAAGCCCCAGGTACACCACTGGAAGCCTGTTGAGTACAGCAAGCCAGAGAATGTGAGGGAGGCTGCGGGAACCAATATCTCCCTCATTATACGGGGCTGTGGTCGACCAGGTAATTCTCTTGGTAATAGTGTCGATAAGGCTTCTTCCCCCATACGGGCCGGTGAGACGCCGTGCTCTGGGTACGGGGAGAGAGAGAGAGAGAGAGAGAGAGAGAGAGAGAGAGAGAGAGAGAGAGAGAGAGAGAGAGAGAGAGAGAGAGAGAGAGAGAGAGAGAGAGAGAGAGAGAGAGAGACCCAAAGAGAGAGAGAGAGACAGACCCAGAGAGAGAGAGAGAGAGAGAGAGAGAGAGAGAGAGAGAGAGAGAGAGAGAGAGAGAGAGAGAGAGAGAGAGAGAGAGAGAGACAGACCCAAAGAGAGAGAGAGAGACAGACCCAGAGAGAGATAGAGAGAGAGAGAGAGAGAGAGAGAGAGAGAGAGAGAGAGAGAGAGAGAGAGAGAGAGAGAGAGAGAGAGAGAGAGAGAGAGAGAGAGAGAGAGAGAGAGAGAGAGAGAGACAGACCCAGAGAGAGAGAGAGACAGACCCAAAGAGAGAGAGAGACAGACCCAAAGAGAAGGAGAGACAGGCCCAGAGAGAGAGAGAGAGAGAGAGACAGACCCAAAGAGAGAGAGAGACAGACCCAGAGAGAGAGACAGACAGACCCAAAGAGAGAGAGAGAGAGAGACAGACCCAGAGAGAAAGAGAGAGTTGTGCTTGGACGAGCAATCTACTGCAACAGCTCACTCTCAATCATGAGAGTGAGCTGTTGCAGTATGCTCATGCTCTCATTGCATGAGCATAGCAGACTGTCAACTAATATTTTTAAGTCTTTCGATTAATGCACTAGCAAACTAGTCTTAAATTATTGTAAACAATGCTGTTTTGGCCTCAAAAAAGAGGCCTAACGGCCATATTGTGACGTCATGTGTGTCAATATTGGCCCAATTTTGGACAATAAGTAAAGCGATGGTATTTTGTAGCTTATGATTGGCTGGGGGGGATCTGAAGCTCAGCCAATGAGGAGGTGATTAGCAGCATGACTCAGCATCACTAACGAGTATGATTGGCTGGTGTTCATTGACTTCCATACCTAAGCTGGTCCAGGATTCGCCAAACACTTTAATGCCTAATTACGAAACCTGTACATTTGCAGGCGATGAGTCACAATAACGTGGCTGAAGTATGTTGACCAGACCACACACTAGAAATTGAAGGGACGACGACGTTTCGGTCCGTCCTGGACCATTCTCAAGTCGATTGGACCATTCGAAACGTCGTCGTCCCTTCAATTTCTAGTGTGTGGTCTGGTCAACGAAACCTGTAAATTTTTTCTCCATCATGGTTGTTAGGTAGTTGTGTTAGTCATCAACCTAACAAGCAGTTTAGGTTGAAAAGGTTAGTTGAATGAGATTGGGTGGTTATAAATAGGAGCTGCCTCGTATGGGCCAATAGGCCTTCTGCAGTTACCTTCATTCATGTGTTGGGTTAGGGGGGTTGTATATATTGGAGTTGTAGATTCATGGAAGGTTGTAGATTGCTTGAGAGAGTCGTAGATTGAGGAGGGGTTGTAGCATGAGTCTAGTGGGGTGGTAGATTGGGTTGAGGAAGATGGTAGAATGCAGACGAGAAGTCACAATAACATGGCTGAAATATGTTGACCAGACCACACACTAGAAAGTGAAGGGACGACGACGTTTCGGTCCGTCCTGGACCATTCTCAAGTCGATTGGGAATGGTCGACAATCGACTTGAAAATGGTCCAGGACGGACCGAAACGTCGTCGTCCCTTCACCTTCTAGTGTGTGGTCTGGCCAACATGATAGGTTGGTTGGGTCCAGGTAGGCAAGGGTGAGGTTGGCAGAATAGGCAGGTATACTGGAGAGCAAGTGGTAGAGTAATGGTGTTGGGGTGAGGTAGTTTACGGCAGGGTGCTAGGCTATTGCGTTAGAGGTATAAGTATGTGAGGGGAATCAGGAGGACACAGCGCCGCTGCTGTGCCAGGTAAGTACACTACGGGCTCGCCATAGCCCGTGCTACTTGGAACTTATATATATATATATATATATATATATATATATATATATATATATATATATATATATATATATATATAATATATATTATATACAATAATATATATATATATATATATATAATATATATATAATATATATATATAATATATATATATAATATATATATAATATATATTATATACAATAATGTATATATATATATATATATATATATATATATATATATATATATATATATATATATATATATATATATATATATAATATGAGGTCATAATATAAATTGGAGGCCAGTACTACGTCAAGGTAAGTACCCAAGAAAGGGAGAGTGGTTGAAGACGTGATAGTGTGAGGATGGAAGGACCTCTCACAGTAATGAGAATGAAGGAGTCACTCACCTTGTGAGTATGAGGATTATGGGGCTTGATGTTGCCCTCATTCATTCCCCTTCCTCTCTCTCTCTCTCTCTCTGTCCTCTATTCTCTTGTCCTCCTTCTCTCTCCTTTCCTTTATACATCCCTCTCTCATTCCTTTTATCTTTTTTAGCTACTAATGATGCATTAGAGATGCTAATGATCACTCACATTTGAACTGCAATTTAGGAGCTCTAATCATAGGTCATCAGAATTCTGATATATTTAATATTATAATTTCATGATGTATATGTTTTTTTGTTTTTAATATTAGGTTATAATCTTATTATGTCGTTCTGTCTCCTCTATACCAGTTCTTTCACTGTATTCTTTTCCCTTTATTCCAGTTCTGTCTCTTCTGTTTTCCAGCTCTCTTCCTCCTCTGTATCCCAGTTCTCTCTATTCTTCTACTTCAGCTTTCTCTCCCCCCCTTTTTTCCCATCTCTATCCTTCCCCTCTATTTCAGCACTCTCTCTCTCCTGTCCATATTTTGCCCTCTGTCACTTTGTACCCTTTCCCGTCGCAAATCCTTTTCCCCTACTCTCTATGTCCTCCCTTTCTCAGTATGAATATCTGTTTTTCTCCACCACCCTCTTTATCCCATTTGGTTCAATCCTTTCCCCTTGTTCACCATCTCCATTATCTATTCTCTCTCAATTCCTCCCATCACCTCGCCAGAATTCATAGTGTTCAGGAGAGTGTGAGAGATTGATAGCAAATTACACACAATCTCTCCACCCCGTCCTGAGGCTTAATGGAAGGACAACCGGGGGGACAGGAGCTGGAGCTACACCGACTAACCACTGTGGGATGGTCCAAGAGTACCCCATGTTAGCGTGGGATCCACCCATAGGCTGCCCACACGCTCAAATGCTTTGAGCTTTCTCAAAGAATTTGGTTCCAGGAATATCGACCTAGAGGCTGCTAGGTTCCTGTTTCAACGCTTCAGTGAGGCGATCCAGAGGGGGAACGCTTCTCTCTCTCTCTCTCCCTGTAACTTTCCCTGTATTTCTCCCTGTACCTCTCCCTGTACCTGCCTCCTCCTCCTTCGGGACCATAAGCCAGGGGAAATCAAACAGAGTCGACCTTTGATGCGCTGGTGTGCCGTAAGCTGCTCCCGCTGTCATTCCTGGCGCGAATATTCCAGTGTTTTGGTTGATCTTATTAGACATGGACCTGGGTGAATGATTCGATAATTGTGGGTAAGGATCAGGAGGACGGGGAAGAGGAGGAGAAGGGAGAGGAGGAGGAGAAGGGAGAGGGAGTAGGAGAGGGAGTAGGAGAGGCAGGAAGCGAGGAAGGGGAAGTAAGGTAAGGTTGATGGGTAGTGGTGAAAGAGGAACGGTAAGAAGAATATAAGGAAAAGTATATATATGAAGACAAGATGAGAGGGAAGAGAAGGGGGGGGGCGGAGGAGCAGGATCTGTGGCATACCAAGTGGGTCATACAAGGCCTGTGACGCACACACAATGGCCCGGGTTCGATTCCAGGTATAGGCAGAAACAAATAGGCAGAGTTGGGTATCTAAGAGTTGGGTACCTTGGGCTGTACTCATCTAGTTGTACTCACCTAGTTGTGCTTGCGGGGGTTGAGCTCTGGCTCTTTCGGGCCGCCTCTCAACTGTGAATCAGTCAACTGTTACTAACTACTAACTCATTTTTTTTCACATACCCCTGGAAGCAGCCTGAAGCAGCTGTCTAACTCCCAGGTACCTATTTATTGCTAGGTAACAGGTGCATCAGGGTCAAGGAAACTCTGCCCATCTATCTCCGCCGGGTGCGGGAATCGAACCTCGGTCCCTAGGTCCACGAGTCTAGAGCGCTGTCCACTCGGCCACCCAGCCCCGAGTGTGTGTGTGTGTGTGAGAGAGAGAGAGAGAGAGAGAGAGAGAGAGAGAGAGAGAGAGAGAGAGAGAGAGAGAGAGAGAGAGAGAGAGAGAGAGAGAGAGAGAGAGAGAGAGAGAGAGACAAAGAGGTTAGGAGTCAACTACATTACTTAAACGACGGTTAGAAAGGCGGGGTCCAAGAGCTAACAGCTCGAGCCTGCCGGAACAAATAGTAAATACACAGACGCCGGTATATACGGGTTTCGTTATACAAAGGGTCCATTAATTATCAGTGCTGGAATATACGACGATATCATAACCCAGACACAAATTCGTAAACATACACAGCTGTTTATACATACATACATTCGTAAACATACAACATACGGTGTATGGCGGAGACAAACGCCAGAATACACAAATGAGGGCATGAAAGGACATACACAGGCCCACACTAGCCATGAGCTGCTGGCTATACTGATATACAAGCAAGCTTCCATACACAAGTTCAAGTATACTTGGACACCGGAGTATACGACTCTTATGTGCACACTAATACTGGGGACACACACACATACACACACACACACACACACACACACACACACACACAAAGACAGGCTCAGATACACACACACACACACACACACACACACACACACACACACACACACACACACACACACACACACACACACACACACACATACACACACACAAAGACAGGCTCAGATACACACACACACACACACACACACACACACACACACACACACACACACACACACACACACACACACACACACACACACACACACAAAGACAAGCTCAGATATACACACAAACATACACAGACGTATATAATCACTAGCACGAAAAGACTTAGGTAAAAATCACTTTGAAAGCCATAAACACCTTCCCCCCCATCCACTTCTCCACCAACACAGACCAAAGCTGCTCAAGCGACGTTGAAACAACCGTACATCAAGGGAATGACGTTGATCCGGTATTGATTAGACGTTATTGGAACACAAAACAAATATACTAACATTCGAACACACACACGAATGAGTGAACGCACGCAAACATCTAACGCAAAGGGAACTATCTGGAATAAGCGTCAAGCCATTACGACTATATAGCACTTGGAAGGGGTCAGGAAAAGGAATTTTAAGGAATGGTGCCCAATCACTTAGACGGTCGGAGGATTGAACGCCGACCTTCATGAAGCGAGACCGTCGCTCTACCGTCGAGCCCACATCTAAGGCGAATGAGCTTTATTTCTGAGAACCACTTGGGCTGGACGGTAGAGCGGCGGTCTCGCTTTATGCAGGTCGGCGTTCAATCCCCGACCGTCCACATGTAGTTCGGCACCATTCCTTCCCCCTCGTCCCATCCCAAATCCTTATCCTGACCCCTTCCCAGTGCTATATAATCGTAATAGCTTGATACTTTCCCCCTGATAATTCCGTTCCTCTTCTGCCTCGTAGCATATGGCGGCGGAAGGATTGTATAGTTGACGTGTATACAACATACACAATACAGCTATCAGACGTCTCCAAGGAGTCGGAAAGCATCACAGGCAGTTCCCAGTAACCGCCTGAGGGAGGGAAGACAGAAACAACAGACTGTTGGATGGATTCAGAGTTAGTTACACTAAGACGTTGTGGAGGCACTAGTTACTTGTTGGGTGAAGACATTGTCCAGCGAGATAAAGCCTTATCCAGTAACGTTGAATCAGGGTTGGATAACGCTGTCCCGAATGAGGTGAGCACTGGATAATGTTTTTGACATTAAGTGGGGTATATGAGGAATACGTTGACCAGACCACACACTGGAAAATGAAGGGACGACGACGTTTCGGTCCGTCCTGGACCATTCTCAAGTCGATTGTGAGAATGGTTCAAACGAATTGAGAATGGTCCAAGACAGACCGAAACGTCGTCGTCCCTTCACCTTCTAGTGTATGTGGATTGGTCAACATATTTCAGCCATGTTATTGTGATTCATCGCCTGCATATCAGGAGTATATTGCCAGAGACTTAGTTTTGGACAGGTAATGAAGATCACATGAACAAATCCACAAAGGCCGTGACGAGGATTCGAACTTACGTCCGAGAGCATCCCAGACGCTGCCTTAATCGACTGAGCTACGACATGGTCTTGGACGTAGGTTCGAATCCTCGTTACGGCCCTTGTGGATTTGTTCATTTGATGCATCACGCTATTGTGATTTCTGTGTGTAATAAAAATTACAGTTTGACTTTGGACTTACTTCATTCATGTGACATATTACAAGAGTAGAATGAAGCTGAATTATATAATTGGACTTCTAATTATAATAATTATAATTAGTCAAGCTACATATTATTGTTTCATTTGTGGTTGTTGTAGATTCTTGTTAGTTAACGATCCCAGTTAGTTTTAATAATGAAAATTAGCAAATTCAATATTATTTAGCTAATACCTCATACCTAATAGTTCAGTGTTCCTTTTCCAGTTAGAGAACCTTATGCCTGGTAATCACTTACCCCTGATTGCATTTTATTACCAATCACTTACGAGTGGTATTTCCTCTGACACTTTAAAGTGACAGAGTGACATTATGATACATAGCTAGCAACTTAGACATTATGAGGCTGCATTACACCACTAACTGGCACAACACACACACACACACACACACACACACACACACACACACAGTTACTATGAGTGCAGTATCACCCCTTTGTATATATTTAGAACCATGTACCAACATAACTTCATCATTCCACAGTGTCACTGCACATAACTTTCAGGTCAGCTCACACTATGACCTCACTAAACTGGCAGCTGGACACTAATTAGAACCAGTAGGTCCTAATTAGCTGTCAATGCAATCAATCAGAGCTACGAATATGCTTTAATATACCTAGTAATCTCCTCCATCTCATTTTTCTTTTTTTCTTGCAATGTATCTATTATCATTTTATTAATTCTGCTAGAATTTACCTACTTAAAATTTTCTATTAGATTAAGGACCTGCCCGAAACGCTGCGAGTACTAGTGGCTTTACAAGATTGTAAATACCATGCTATGTATCCTCACAAACCCAATGTACCTTCTTGTATATAAATAAATAAATAAATAAATAAATAAATAAATAAATAAATAAATAAATAAATTAGGTATTAGGTACTCTGTATAGTCTCTGCTTTGGCGAAGTTGAGGAGGTTTTGGAGTATAAAACCAATCTCCTCTATCCTTTAACTTATAATACGTGTTCTGTGTTTTCAAATATGTAAGCAAATGCCAACTCCTAAGCTGGTGAATGTCATTCAATATATATTCATATGAATGAATACATATTAATTTATATTTGAGTATATAAATTGATACTAGTGCTTCCTTTCATCAGAAGTAATATTACTATTTTTTTCGTTTCAATACGTAAATTCTTTCATTTAGTACAGTGTTTTATTTCAATATAAAAAGAATTACTGTTAATTTGTTAATGACTAGAGTAATAGTTTGTGTATTGTGGCGCTCAAGCTGAGTAGTGAAAATATGACAAGTATTTAAAAATATTCTTTATTGCAAGAAAAATATTTGATAACAACTAACTCAAATAATCATAATAATGTGAAAATACAGACAGGCAAGATAATGACATGAATAATTTGACATATGTGAATAACTTGACATTTGTGAATAATTTGACATCTGTGAATAACTTAAAAATTCATAATAAGGGTGACACCTGTCAACACATGTCAACACATGTCAACACCTGTCAACACATGTCAACACATGTCAACACCTGTCAACACATGTCAACACAGCCATGAATAACATCCACTTGTTCAGAAGCGGATGAATAATTATTTGAATTATTCCTTCAAATAATCCTTGCCTATCTTGGGTTCCACTAATTAACATGACTAACCAATAATAGAACACGCAACAAAAAACATAGATTGGAACAATTGATATTTAGAAAGACCTGGGTAAATACTGGTTTGGAAATTGGGTGATATATTTATGAGACCAATTACCGGGTAATATAATAGAAGGGGGATCACTAGATTGTTTCATGCGTAGGTTAAACTACGTAATTACTTCGTGAATCTGGCCCCAGGTTCGTAAGTACTTGCGTAACTGCTTCGTGAATCTGGCGCCAGGTTCGTAAGTACTGTCGTAACTGCTTCGTGAATCTGGCCCCAGGTTCGTAAGTACTTGCGTAACTGCTTCGTGGCCCCAGGTTAGTAAGTACTTGCGTAACTGCTTCGTGGCCCCAGGTTCGTAAGTACTTGCGTAACTGCTTCGTGGCCCCAGGTTAGTAAGTACTTGCGTAACTGCTTTCGTGGCCCCAGGTTCGTAAGTACTTGCGTAACTGTTTCGTGAATCTGGCCCCCAGATTCGTAAGTACTTGTGTAACTACTTCGTGAATCTGGCCCCCTGCTCTGCTTCCTTACTGCTGCTGCTCAACTAATTCTTAATGTACGCCGTACGTGCTAAAATGTACGACGACGTACTGAACTAAAGCCAACGTACGTGCTCTTTGGATGACAGTGGCGTACGCCTCATACCGAAAAGATTTTCCCCAATTCCAAATTGGAGTTTTCTAATTGGCGGGAAGAATCCTCATTTTTGTCCCATTGTAATAGTTTTAGAGAGCGTCTGGCGAGGCATATGTGGCCACCTTCTGAGAACTTTATCCAACTGTTACTCCTTTTAAAAACTTTATCCAAGAACAGGCTGTCGACAAAAATCCCGATAGCCTGTTCTTCGCCTTATCTGATAAGCAGAAAATTTTCTAAAAACTCTGAACAAGTGTGCTGGTAATACTGAAGTTTTCTTTCTATTGTTCTTGCTAGGTTTGTTGGGTAGCTTAGATTCGAACACTTCTGGTTATAAAAACAAATGGGATTTTTTTTTTACGGATTGGAAAATTGTAGCAATGAGTAGAGGGTGTGGTACTCTCCCTATTAAATAGACTTCTCTATTATTAATTGGAAATCTTGTAATTGGTCCCTTCTAAATCTCACCAATTTTGTTTAATCTCCTAGCATTTTTAACTCATCATTTAACACATTCATTCACAGTCGACTTGAGAATGGTCCAGGACGGACCGAAACGTCGTCGTCGTCCCTTTACCTTCTAGTGTGTGGTCTGGTCAACATCATTCTCCCAAATTCTTGAAAATTTTAGGTTACTCCATCAACTAATCACTAAAGTACAAACTAATATACTTAAAAACCCTGGTTTGTGCCTCGGAGAGGCTGCAGGATCCAGTAAGTTCAGTAGAACTTCGGTTTCAACTCCTTTTACCATGTCGTAGCTCAGTCGATTAAGGCAGCGTCTGGGATGCTCTCGGACGCAGGTTCGAATCCTCGTCACGGCCCTTGTGGATTTGTTTATACAAAACTGTATTTGGGCCGTTATGCGGGATACAGCTTTGGGAATGTGACGAACCTGGCAATGGAATGGAACACACTGGAGCTCTTTCTCAAACCTTTTTCTAACTTTATATTTCATGTTACTGTTATTAAGGTCTTCGTGTAACTTTTGTACCTATATCATTATTATTTTAGGATATTGTCTTACGCCTTCAGTATAATCTTATTATGCAATATTATATATATATATCAATGATTATATTAACATATCTGATGAGATGTGGGAGGGAATTATCAGGGGGGAAAGCGCCAAGCCATTACGACTATATAGCACTTGGAAGGGGTCAGGATAAGGATTTGGGATGGGACGGGGGAGAGAAGGAATGGTGCCCAACCACTTATGGACGGTCGGGGATTTGAACGCCGACCTGCATGAAGGGAGACCGTCGCTCTACCGTCCACCCCAAGTCGTTGGATTCGAGCTCCTTGATACAGCAATTATACGGTGTATTGACAATTTAGGGATCCCGGTAGTAGAGTGGGGATCGTTCTCGACTCACAATCGAGAATTCCGGATCCCGGGCGGGACAGAAATGGTTGGGCACATTTTCTATCACCTAATGCATCTGTTCACCTAGCAGTAAATAGATACCCAGGAGTTAGTCAGCTTGTTGTGGAGGTTGTATCCTGAGTGGGGTCAGTAATTTGACCTTTGGGGGGAGGGGGGAGACTCGATATAAGCCTAACGTGTATGAAAACACTCTGGCTTCCTGTCCCTCAACGCAATGAATCATTATTAATATAAACAAATAAAATAGTCCAATTATAGTTAAAGGCACAAGTTTACAAAGTGTAAGGAAATGGTACTTAAGTTTTAAGTATCCTTGAATCTATATCCCCCACTGAGAGGCGGGACCAAAGAGCCAGAGCTCAACCCCCGCAAGAACAACTAGATTACATTATTATCAGACAACTTTCACTACGAAACAAGTCAATTTGGCTAAAATACCTCAATAAAGCACTGTAAAATAATACTGCTAAGAGCAACAGCCAGTAAACAGCTGACATAAACAAAGAAAGCAAAGCACCAGCATCTATATCATCTAAGATAATCAAGTCTTGGCGCCGGGAAGACATCTTGATTGCTTGATAAAACCATTGTTTACTTGGTGCGAGCGGCCACCAAGGCGGCTGATCCAGATTAAGGCGACGAAAACATATATTATACGAGATGAAATGCTGGCGTCTCTCCACTGATAAATAATGTAAATGATCGGGGAGTGTGGAGAGACTTGTCTCAGCTTGGTAAATAAGCTCAATGCTGAGGACTGCGTGTGAGATTAGTCAGCATTCTCTGGGTATATTTACTCCCTTTTTAGCATTGTAATTGCATATATGTGTTTGTGTACTAAATATCACAATTGCAAGTACATTGATGTACCACTGATGTAAATATGTGTTTATGGGGCAATAAATATATGCGTGAGCTTTATTTACAGATATATGTATTGATAAATACAATAAAATATAATTGTATTTTTACCTAGATTCATACTGTTGAATACACCCACTCACACTCATAGTCCCACTCTAAATAATACACTCTCACATTCACTTAAACGTTATCACACTCTACTCAATCACCCTATTAACAAAATTTACATACAATTTGGCTAACAGGAGTAATTCAATTGAACACTGCTATATGATTCAGTTGAATCTTATTGCAGTAAGTTCACTACTCACATTCACTGCCACACAGGACAGGTAATCACACATATGAACTTTGCAATTAATATTTACAACCACATACGAACTTTACACTTAATATCTACACCCACATACTAACTTTACACTTAATATCTACACCCACATACGAACTTTACACTTAATATCTACACCCACATACGAACTTTACACTTAATATCTACAACCACATACTAACTTACACTTAATATCTACAACCACATACTAACTTACACTTAATATCTACACCCACATACTAACTTACACTTAATATCTACACCCACATACTAACTTACACTTAATATCTACAACCACATACTAACTTACACTTAATATCTACAACCACATACTAACTTACACTTAATATCTACAACCACATACTAACTTACACTTAATATCTATACCCACATACGAACTTTACACTTAACATCTACACCCACATACGAACTTTACACTTAACATCTACACCCACATCTTCACGCACGACCACATAAACTTCCCCAATAATATATATAAAACCCCAAGCCAAGGAGTTACGAATCAATGATAATGCTTCCAATGACAATTTATTTTGGGCATAGTCCCTCATCGCCTCAAAGCCCTGCTTGCAAGAGCCCCTCATCAATATCTATATTTACTCCATTACCCCAACAAGGCACTTTGAGCGGACTTGTCGCAGATAGTAGGCAGCTTTCGAACAATATTTTGGAGGCCCAGGGAAGTTTCATATGCAAAACGATGAGTCATAATAACGTGGCTGAAGATCTGATGTCCAGACCACACATCAGAAGATGAGGAGACGTCGATGTTTCGGTCCGTCCAGGACCGTTATCAAGACATATGGGACATATGACTTCATGTTGGTCCAAGATGGGCCGAAAGGTCATCAGTGTCTTCTGATGGTTATCTTCTGATGTGTAGTTTGATCATTAGATCTTGGATTCATTAGATGAAGTGGCCCAAGGTTGTTAGTCAATGCCCCATTATATAATAGATATCCAAAAAACGAACGATTGAATGTTTGCAAATGATTAAACCAGATTATTCACTTTAATGACTACACGAATATGTGATTTTGAATCACCTAACGAGTATACAAATTTGAACCACTGAACGTGAATATTAATTTTAATATCAGAACGAAAATATGAATTTGAATTCCTGAGCAAGTATATGAATACTGATTTCATAAATGAGAATTCGAGTGAGTGATTGCGAGCGTGAGTGGTTGAAAACATGAGGTTGAGGAATGAGTAAGAGAAACCGGAGGCATTTGTAGAGCATTAGTTAACATAATGGAGCAGGGGAGAGGACAGGGTGTCGTAAATGAGTGATGGCAGAGGTGTCACGACACTAAAAACTGGTTGACACGCTAATGCACGAGACATTATGTTGTTGTTGGTTAAGATTCGCTACCTGGAACACAAAATTCCAAGTAGCACGGGCTATGGTGAGCCCGCAGTGGTCTTGTAAGCACGAGGCATTAGTATCGGGGTGGCCTCTATGCCAGGATATAGTAACGTATATACATTGCTATCGTGACGTATATACCAGTAGTAGGGAAGGCGCCTCACAGGGCATTTTTTTTTTCTGGGAAAAAAAGGTACCTGTGCGCCCCAAGGGTTTCAGGTAAATTTAGAATATCCCCTGTGCGCCCCAAGGGTTTCAGGTCCAAAGGGAAAAAAAGTGCCTGTGCGCCCCAAGGGTTTCAGGTAAATTTAGAATATCCCCTGTGCGCCCCAAGGGTTTCAGGTCCAAAGGGAAAAAAAAGTGCCTGTGCGCCCCAAGGGTTTCAGGTAAATTTAGAAAATCGTGTATAGCGCTTGGGGGTTTTCAGGTAAATTTTGTCAGTCGCAGATTTTAGAAGTAAGGATTTCTTATGAGAAAAATAATTTCCGAGACTTAGAAGTTTGTTAAAGCCTTATGGGAGAAATTCAAATAACGTGTGTAGCACTTTAGGGCTTCCAGGAGAACTCTACGGACATATTTTACATGTTTTCAACTTACAAAATCGTCTATGTAAGCCTTAGTTATTCATATAAATTTAGAAAATCACCTGTGTAAGTCATTGTTTTCAGGGTTTCGTACATCACACCCCCCTCCCTCCCCCCTTACCTCACAATCTGTCGCGTCACCTTTATTTACTTTACGCCCGGACAGCCAGACGGCTCTTATCATATCTTATCTCCATAATATCTCTACCGTCCCTCCTCTCTCTCTCTCTCCTCCTCCTATTTCCTTACAACTATTTTCAGAGTTTCAAATAATCATAGAAGTTTATTTATATGTTTATGACCGAATTTGTAAAAGGACCATTTTCAGAGAATATTGTCTTAGATGTTTTGTTAAGGAAAACAGACCACTTATCCATAACATTTAGTTTTATATCCATTTACGGCTATTTCACCTGTAAAGACCAAAATTGAACAGAGCCCAGTTTTAAGCTCATATTTCATCAGAGACCAGTTTATACCGAAATTCGCCAGAGCCTACTTTGAGAGCAAAATTAGTCAGAGACAGTTTTAAGCTCATATTTCATCAGAGTCCAGTTTATGCTCAAATTCGCCAGAGTCTACTTTGAGAGCAAAATTCGTCAGAGTCAGTATTTAGCTCATATTTCATCAGAGTCCAATTTATACCTAAAAATGAACAGAGTCTACTTTGAGAGCAAAATTCGTCAGAGTCAGTATTTAGCTCATATTTCATCAGAGTCCAATTTATACCTAAAAATGAACAGAGTCTACTTTGAGAGCAAAATTAGTCAGAGACAGTATTTAGCTCATATTTCATCAGAGACCAATTTATACCTAAAAATGAACAGAGTCTACTTTGAGAGCAAAATTAGTCAGTGTCCTGTAATCTGTGAAAATGTGAGAGTCCAGTTCCTGATCGAAATTCATCAGAGTCCAGTTTTCTAGCAAAATTCGCCAGAGTCTACTTTGTGCCAAAATATTCAGAGTCCAGTTCATGATCGAAATTAATCAGAGTCCAATTAAAGACCCAAATTTGGCAGAGACCACATTTCGCTACTAGCAGTCCAATCCCCCTGAAATTTTAAACAGTTATATTTCAGACATAGTAAATAAAAACCAGTTCAGTTATCAAGTTTCAACTCTTGTGCCCCAGCTTAGTTCATTTTGTACAAGTTCTTTATTTCCAACTAAATCATCCTAAGATTTAAGATCACCTTATTTTCTAACGTAGTAAAATTAATCAGGGCATTAACCAAGCTCCATTCCCTCAGCCTTAGATCATCGGACATAAATATTTTCGATCAAGTCCGTCTCCAGCTTAACTCTTACCCTTTCCCTCCCTTACCTTCTCATCCCCAACGTACCCAAACCTTCAATAATCGTACTGTATTTGCATATTTTCTCTATATTCACTGTGTTCTTCGTATTCTCATCCGTGTTCACTCCATGTTCTTCAAATGTTCACAGTCCCATTCAGTTCATATTTTCACAAGTATCTCCATTTTTTATGTAATATTTCTCTTAGTCTCATTATGTTCTCTACAAATTCTAGTCATATTTTCTACGTTTTCATATGTTCTCTGTATAACTTTTATACTCAATATTCATGCTAACTTCCATATTTTGTGTTCTTTGTCAATATTCATGTTCCTCTACAAGTTCATGTTCCTCACAAGATCACTTCGTTTTTCACCTTCACTTACATGTTTTCTACATTCTTTTGTCATATTCTCCATGTTCTTCACAAGTCCATTGTTCATTCTTTGTATTCCCTATTCTCCTTATCATGTTTTCATGTTCTCTGTAAGTTCATATTCCCAGCATGTTCACTGTATTCATCAACTTTTCTTACATGTGTTCTTTGCCATGTTCCCCATATGTTCTCTGGGTTTTTCCCCTTACATGTTATTTAACGTTCCTTAACTAAAAAAATCTTTCGCCAATCAACTAAAAACATAGTCACTTTCGTCATTTCTCAACTAAACCTATTATCCAGTCAACTAAAAATAGTCAGAAATAGCCTCGTTCAACACTGTTCTTAACTAAAACAACCTTTCTCTTAGCTGAAAATTGTCAAAGGAAACTTCTTTCAGCACTTTCTTAACAGCCGCTATGTTTCATCAGGAAAAAATTGTCAAAGGAAACTTTCCAAAACTGTTCATAACTAGCTTTTATCCATCGTCAATCAACTAAATAATAACTTTCATCATTTCTTAACTAAACTTATTCCCCAGTCATCAGAAAATAGCCGTGTTCTTCATGTTTCATTGTCATTTCATAACTAAAATTATCCATCAATCAACAGAAAAAGTCATATTCATCATTTCGTAACAGCCATTATGTTTTCGTCAAGAAAGAAAATATAGTCAAACATATCTATCATCGTCGTTCTTAACTGACATTTATACTTTGTGGAGCACTAAAAAATAGTCAAATGTAACTTTTTTCAACACTTTCGTAACTAAAATTATATGTCGCTAAGTAAGAAAAATTGTCAAAGGAATCTTTCCAGCACTGTTCTTAACTAAACTTATTCCCCAGTCATCAGAAAATAACCGTGTTCTTCATGTTTCATTGTCATTTCATAACTAAAATTATCCATCAATCAACAGAAAAAGCCATGTTCATCATGTTTTGTCTTTTTGCTTAACTAAAATTATGTTTTGTCAAGTAAGAAAAAATAACCAAAGATATCTTTCATCGCTGTTCTTAACTGACATTATACTTTGGGGATCACAAAAATAGTCTCCCTCGTCATGTTTTGTCTTTTTCCTTAACTAAAGTATTCATCAGTCAACTGAAAAAATAGTTGCTTCATCATGTTTCCTTGTCATTTCTTAACTGAAATATCACTTCTCTCATTTAAAATAGTCATGTGTAGCCTCTTTCCAACACTGTTCTTAACTAAAGTAACCTTTCACTTCGCTAAAATAGTCATATTCGTCATTGTTCCTAACTAAAATTATATGTCGTTAAGTAAGAAATATAGTCAAAGACTCTCTTCGAGACATCAAGGACTTACTCAAAGACATCAAAGTTGCACTCAAAGACATCCTTTGAGACATCAAAGACATCCTTTAAGACTTCAATGGGACTCTTCGAGATATCAAAGACACTCTCAAACACTCAAAAATTTACTTGCATCCTCAAAGTTATTCTCAGAGGCATAAAAGTTAATCTCAGAGTTATCCAAAGATATTCTCATGTCCACAAAAGTTATTCTGAGCTATCAAAGTTAATCTCAAACATCTCCGTTCATCAAAGTTGATCTCAGAGTTAACAAAGGTAATCTCTAACTCACTCTCGTTCATCAAAGTTATTCAAAGAGCTAACAAAAGTTATTCTCAGAGTCACCTTCGTTCTTCAGAGAAACTTTCCAAAACATCTTTATTCATCAAAGTTATTCTCAGAGGCATAAAAGTCATTCTCAGAGCTATCAAACTTGTTCTCAAAGTCATCAAACTTATTCACAGAGTCATCAAAGTTAATCTAAGACATCATTTTTCATCAAAGATATTCTCTCTAAACCATCAGTGTTCTTCTCTAAGACATAAAAGTTATTCTCAGAGTCACCTTCGTTCGTCAGAGAAACTTTCAAAACATCTTTGTTCATCAAACTTGTTTTCAAAGTCATCAAAAGTTAATCTAAGACATCTTCTTTCATCAAAGTTATTTTCAGAGACATCTAAAGTTATTCTCAGAGCTATCAAACTTGTTCTCAGAGTCATCAAATGTTATTCTCGAAGTCATCAAAGTTATTTTCAGAGACATCTAAAGTTAATTTCTATGTTATAAAGTTATTCTCAGAGACATCTAAAGTTAATCTTGGTCATCAAAGTTGTTCTCTAAACATCAATGTTGTTCTCCAAGACATCAAAGATGTTCTCAAAATCATAAAAGTTATTCCCAGAGCTATCAAAGTTAATCTCAGAGTTATCCAAAGATATTCTCATGTCCACAAAAAGTTATTCCAAGAGACGTCAAAGTTGTTTCAAAGACATCAAAGTTAATCTCAGAGTTATCCAAAGACATTCTCAGAGACATCTAAAGTTATTCTCTAAGACATCAAAGTTGTTCTAAGAGTTATCAAAAGTTATTCTCAGTCATGATATGTTATTCTCTAACTCACTTCCATTCATCAAAGACATTCTCTAAGTCCTGAAAGTTATTCTCTAAGACAACAAAGTCTTTCTCAGAGCTACCAAAGATGTTCTCTAAATCATAAAAGTTAATCTTAACTCACCTTCGTTCATTAGAGAAACTTTCCAATCCATATTCGTTGACTAGAGTTATTCTCAGAGTCATCAAAGCGATCTCTAATTCATCTTCGTTCTCCAAAGTTGTTCTCTAAGACACCTTCATTCATCAAAGAAACTCTCCTTCTTCCATCATGTTATTCTTTAAGACATCTTCAGTCATACAATTTTCTCTCCAAAATGTAACTAGTTCAGCTTTTCATACCAAACCTGCATTTCTGTTAAAACATATTTTCTTAGTTGCTTTACCCTAAAACTGTTCTCTGAACTACACTGTTCAAACCTACGTATCCTATCCTCTCCACCCAATGTTACTTAGTTAACGTAACGTTCCTAAACCTAGCTTTACCTATCCTAACATACCTTACCTTACCTTCCCTATCTTACCTAACTTTACCTATCCTAACATAACTTACCTTACCTTCCCTATCTTACCTAACTTTACCTATCCTAACATACCTTACCTTACCTTCCCTATCTTACCTAACTTTACCTATCCTAACATAACTTACCTTACCTTCCCTAACTTAACCTAACTTTACCTATCCTAACTTAACTTGCCTTTCATAACCTAACTTTACCTATCCTAACATAACTTACCTTACCTTCCCTATCTTACCTAACTTTACCTATCCTAACATAACTTACCTTACCTTCCCTAACTTAACCTAACTTTACCTATCCTAACTTAACTTACCTAACTTATTCTGCTTAACATAACTTACCTTACCTTCCCTATCTTACCTAACTTTATCTATCCTATCCTAACCTAACTTGTCTTACCTAACTTAATCTTACTTTCCCAAACTGATGTATCCTAACTTATCTAGTCCAACCAGACATGATCTAACTTAAGTATTCCTTCTTGTCTTTGTGTTTCGTCAATCATTGTCTCATATTCATTTACTCATTTCATTAGTTAATTTCTCAAATGGTCACTTATGCATTTCAAGTGCTATTTGTTAGAGATTGGATATTTAAGCATTTCAAAGAATTATAATTTCTCAAATGGACGTTTTGCATTTCAAGTGTTATTTGTTTAAGATTGGGTATTTAACCATTTCAAAGGATTTTTGTTATATATGGGAACTTACTCGTTTCAAGGGCTAATTTCTCAAATGGTCATTTTTGCAGATCAAGTGTTATTTGTTTAAGATTGGGTATTTAACCATCTCAAAGGATTTTTGTTATATATGGGAACTTACTCGTTTCAAGGGCTAATTTCTCAAATGGTCATTTTTGCAGATCAAGGGTTATTTGTTAAAGTTCATCAAGTTGCCCATAAGTTGTATTAGTAGGTTCTATCTTATGTTCTTATTCCCCAACCCCTTAACCTAACCTCTTGTAATCTTAGTGTATTTAGTAGGTTCTATCTTATGTTCTTATTCCCCAACCCTTTAACCTAACCTTTCAGATGTAGTTTGTTGAATATATTATCCTTTTCCTAACCTTTCAGATGTAGTTTGTTGAATATATTATCCTTTTCCTAACCTTTCAGATGTAGTTTGTTGAATATATTATCCTTTTCCTAACCTTTCAGATGTAGTTTTGTTTCTCCTTTTTGTATATTTTTACCCAAACCATCTTTCCTTCTTTACTTTGATTCTCCTACTCCTTCTAACCCTCCTTTTCTATCTCTCTCCCTTATTCTCTCTCTTCCTCCCCCTCTCTCTCCCTCATTTGCTCAAATGCTCTCTTGTTTCTCAAATTCAAGTCTTATTGCTCCCATTCTCACACCCTCATTCTCATTCACTTAGTTTTTCTTTTTCTCAATTCAAGTCTTAGTGCTCCCATGCCCACACTCTCTCTCATTCTCTCTTCTTTGGTCCCATTTTCTTCCGCCCCCTCTCTCTTACTCCTTGCTCTTCTTTCATGCTCTCACTCCCTTGAGCTCTTGTTTCTCAATTTCAAGTCTTAGTAGATCTGATTCTTTACTATTGTAATTTTATTATTACTATGATAAAGAATGAACTTATATGTGAAAACAAAGTAAAGAAGGAGAGAAGGTTAAGTGGGATGGTGGGTTTGGGTAAAAATATACAAAAAGGAGAAACAAAACTACATCTGAAAGGTTAGGAAAAGGATAATATATTCAACAAACTACATCTGAAAGGTTAGGAAAAGGATAATATATTCAACAAACTACATCTGAAAGGTTAGGAAAAGGATAATATATTCAACAAACTACATCTGAAAGGTTAGGTTAAAGGGTTGGGGAATAAGAACATAAGATAGAACCTACTAAATACACTAAGATTACAAGAGGTTAGGTTAAGGGGTTGGGGAATAAGAACATAAGATAGAACCTACTAATACAACTTATGGGCAACTTGATGAACTTTAACAAATAACCCTTGATCTGCAAAAATGACCATTTGAGAAATTAGCCCTTGAAACGAGTAAGTTCCCATATATAACAAAAATCCTTTGAGATGGTTAAATACCCAATCTTAAACAAATAACACTTGATCTGCAAAAATGACCATTTGAGAAATTAGCCCTTGAAACGAGTAAGTTCCCATATATAACAAAAATCCTTTGAAATGGTTAAATACCCAATCTTAAACAAATAACACTTGAAATGCAAAACGTCCATTTGAGAAATTATAATTCTTTGAAATGCTTAAATATCCAATCTCTAACAAATAGCACTTGAAATGCATAAGTGACCATTTGAGAAATTAACTAATGAAATGAGTAAATGAATATGAGACAATGATTGACGAAACACAAAGACAAGAAGGAATACTTAAGTTAGATCATGTCTGGTTGGACTAGATAAGTTAGGATACATCAGTTTGGGAAAGTAAGATTAAGTTAGGTAAGACAAGTTAGGTTAGGATAGGATAGATAAAGTTAGGTAAGATAGGGAAGGTAAGGTAAGTTATGTTAAGCAGAATAAGTTAGGTAAGTTAAGTTAGGATAGGTAAAGTTAGGTTAAGTTAGGGAAGGTAAGGTAAGTTATGTTAGGATAGGTAAAGTTAGGTAAGATAGGGAAGGTAAGGTAAGTTATGTTAGGATAGGTAAAGTTAGGTTATGAAAGGCAAGTTAAGTTAGGATAGGTAAAGTTAGGTTAAGTTAGGGAAGGTAAGGTAAGTTATGTTAGGATAGGTAAAGTTAGGTAAGATAGGGAAGGTAAGGTAAGGT
The DNA here is from genome assembly GCF_040958095.1 of Procambarus clarkii. Classification (NCBI taxonomy): domain Eukaryota; kingdom Metazoa; phylum Arthropoda; class Malacostraca; order Decapoda; family Cambaridae; genus Procambarus; species Procambarus clarkii. The sequence goes on along the minus strand of NC_091153.1, from coordinate 6,888,135 downwards.
ATGTTAGGATAGGTAAAGTTAGGTAAGATAGGGAAGGTAAGGTAAGTTATGTTAGGATAGGTAAAGTTAGGTAAGATAGGGAAGGTAAGGTAAGGTATGTTAGGATAGGTAAAGCTAGGTTTAGGAACGTTACGTTAACTAAGTAACATTGGGTGGAGAGGATAGGATACGTAGGTTTGAACAGTGTAGTTCAGAGAACAGTTTTAGGGTAAAGCAACTAAGAAAATATGTTTTAACAGAAATGCAGGTTTGGTATGAAAAGCTGAACTAGTTACATTTTGGAGAGAAAATTGTATGACTGAAGATGTCTTAAAGAATAACATGATGGAAGAAGGAGAGTTTCTTTGATGAATGAAGGTGTCTTAGAGAACAACTTTGGAGAACGAAGATGAATTAGAGATCGCTTTGATGACTCTGAGAATAACTCTAGTCAACGAATATGGATTGGAAAGTTTCTCTAATGAACGAAGGTGAGTTAAGATTAACTTTTATGATTTAGAGAACATCTTTGGTAGCTCTGAGAAAGACTTTGTTGTCTTAGAGAATAACTTTCAGGACTTAGAGAATGTCTTTGATGAATGGAAGTGAGTTAGAGAATAACATATCATGACTGAGAATAACTTTTGATAACTCTTAGAACAACTTTGATGTCTTAGAGAATAACTTTAGATGTCTCTGAGAATGTCTTTGGATAACTCTGAGATTAACTTTGATGTCTTTGAAACAACTTTGACGTCTCTTGGAATAACTTTTTGTGGACATGAGAATATCTTTGGATAACTCTGAGATTAACTTTGATAGCTCTGGGAATAACTTTTATGATTTTGAGAACATCTTTGATGTCTTGGAGAACAACATTGATGTTTAGAGAACAACTTTGATGACCAAGATTAACTTTAGATGTCTCTGAGAATAACTTTATAACATAGAAATTAACTTTAGATGTCTCTGAAAATAACTTTGATGACTTCGAGAATAACATTTGATGACTCTGAGAACAAGTTTGATAGCTCTGAGAATAACTTTAGATGTCTCTGAAAATAACTTTGATGAAAGAAGATGTCTTAGATTAACTTTTGATGACTTTGAAAACAAGTTTGATGAACAAAGATGTTTTGAAAGTTTCTCTGACGAACGAAGGTGACTCTGAGAATAACTTTTATGTCTTAGAGAAGAACACTGATGGTTTAGAGAGAATATCTTTGATGAAAAATGATGTCTTAGATTAACTTTGATGACTCTGTGAATAAGTTTGATGACTTTGAGAACAAGTTTGATAGCTCTGAGAATGACTTTTATGCCTCTGAGAATAACTTTGATGAATAAAGATGTTTTGGAAAGTTTCTCTGAAGAACGAAGGTGACTCTGAGAATAACTTTTGTTAGCTCTTTGAATAACTTTGATGAACGAGAGTGAGTTAGAGATTACCTTTGTTAACTCTGAGATCAACTTTGATGAACGGAGATGTTTGAGATTAACTTTGATAGCTCAGAATAACTTTTGTGGACATGAGAATATCTTTGGATAACTCTGAGATTAACTTTTATGCCTCTGAGAATAACTTTGAGGATGCAAGTAAATTTTTGAGTGTTTGAGAGTGTCTTTGATATCTCGAAGAGTCCCATTGAAGTCTTAAAGGATGTCTTTGATGTCTCAAAGGATGTCTTTGAGTGCAACTTTGATGTCTTTGAGTAAGTCCTTGATGTCTCGAAGAGAGTCTTTGACTATATTTCTTACTTAACGACATATAATTTTAGTTAGGAACAATGACGAATATGACTATTTTAGCGAAGTGAAAGGTTACTTTAGTTAAGAACAGTGTTGGAAAGAGGCTACACATGACTATTTTAAATGAGAGAAGTGATATTTCAGTTAAGAAATGACAAGGAAACATGATGAAGCAACTATTTTTTCAGTTGACTGATGAATACTTTAGTTAAGGAAAAAGACAAAACATGACGAGGGAGACTATTTTTGTGATCCCCAAAGTATAATGTCAGTTAAGAACAGCGATGAAAGATATCTTTGGTTATTTTTTCTTACTTGACAAAACATAATTTTAGTTAAGCAAAAAGACAAAACATGATGAACATGGCTTTTTCTGTTGATTGATGGATAATTTTAGTTATGAAATGACAATGAAACATGAAGAACACGGTTATTTTCTGATGACTGGGGAATAAGTTTAGTTAAGAACAGTGCTGGAAAGATTCCTTTGACAATTTTTCTTACTTAGCGACATATAATTTTAGTTACGAAAGTGTTGAAAAAAGTTACATTTGACTATTTTTTAGTGCTCCACAAAGTATAAATGTCAGTTAAGAACGACGATGATAGATATGTTTGACTATATTTTCTTTCTTGACGAAAACATAATGGCTGTTACGAAATGATGAATATGACTTTTTCTGTTGATTGATGGATAATTTTAGTTATGAAATGACAATGAAACATGAAGAACACGGCTATTTTCTGATGACTGGGGAATAAGTTTAGTTAAGAAATGATGAAAGTTATTATTTAGTTGATTGACGATGGATAAAAGCTAGTTATGAACAGTTTTGGAAAGTTTCCTTTGACAATTTTTTCCTGATGAAACATAGCGGCTGTTAAGAAAGTGCTGAAAGAAGTTTCCTTTGACAATTTTCAGCTAAGAGAAAGGTTGTTTTAGTTAAGAACAGTGTTGAACGAGGCTATTTCTGACTATTTTTAGTTGACTGGATAATAGGTTTAGTTGAGAAATGACGAAAGTGACTATGTTTTTAGTTGATTGGCGAAAGATTTTTTTAGTTAAGGAACGTTAAATAACATGTAAGGGGAAAAACCCAGAGAACATATGGGGAACATGGCAAAGAACACATGTAAGAAAAGTTGATGAATACAGTGAACATGCTGGGAATATGAACTTACAGAGAACATGAAAACATGATAAGGAGAATAGGGAATACAAAGAATGAACAATGGACTTGTGAAGAACATGGAGAATATGACAAAAGAATGTAGAAAACATGTAAGTGAAGGTGAAAAACGAAGTGATCTTGTGAGGAACATGAACTTGTAGAGGAACATGAATATTGACAAAGAACACAAAATATGGAAGTTAGCATGAATATTGAGTATAAAAGTTATACAGAGAACATATGAAAACGTAGAAAATATGACTAGAATTTGTAGAGAACATAATGAGACTAAGAGAAATATTACATAAAAAATGGAGATACTTGTGAAAATATGAACTGAATGGGACTGTGAACATTTGAAGAACATGGAGTGAACACGGATGAGAATACGAAGAACACAGTGAATATAGAGAAAATATGCAAATACAGTACGATTATTGAAGGTTTGGGTACGTTGGGGATGAGAAGGTAAGGGAGGGAAAGGGTAAGAGTTAAGCTGGAGACGGACTTGATCGAAAATATTTATGTCCGATGATCTAAGGCTGAGGGAATGGAGCTTGGTTAATGCCCTGATTAATTTTACTACGTTAGAAAATAAGGTGATCTTAAATCTTAGGATGATTTAGTTGGAAATAAAGAACTTGTACAAAATGAACTAAGCTGGGGCACAAGAGTTGAAACTTGATAACTGAACTGGTTTTTATTTACTATGTCTGAAATATAACTGTTTAAAATTTCAGGGGGATTGGACTGCTAGTAGCGAAATGTGGTCTCTGCCAAATTTGGGTCTTTAATTGGACTCTGATTAATTTCGATCATGAACTGGACTCTGAATATTTTGGCACAAAGTAGACTCTGGCGAATTTGAGCATAAACTGGACTCTGATGAAATATGAGCTTAAAACTGTCTCTGACTAATTTTGCTCTCAAAGTAGGCTCTGGCGAATTTCGGTATAAACTGGTCTCTGATGAAATATGAGCTTAAAACTGGGCTCTGTTCAATTTTGGTCTTTACAGGTGAAATAGCCGTAAATGGATATAAAACTAAATGTTATGGATAAGTGGTCTGTTTTCCTTAACAAAACATCTAAGACAATATTCTCTGAAAATGGTCCTTTTACAAATTCGGTCATAAACATATAAATAAACTTCTATGATTATTTGAAACTCTGAAAATAGTTGTAAGGAAATAGGAGGAGGAGAGAGAGAGAGAGGAGGGACGGTAGAGATATTATGGAGATAAGATATGATAAGAGCCGTCTGGCTGTCCGGGCGTAAAGTAAATAAAGGTGACGCGACAGATTGTGAGGTAAGGGGGGAGGGAGGGGGGTGTGATGTACGAAACCCTGAAAACAATGACTTACACAGGTGATTTTCTAAATTTATATGAATAACTAAGGCTTACATAGACGATTTTGTAAGTTGAAAACATGTAAAATATGTCCGTAGAGTTCTCCTGGAAGCCCTAAAGTGCTACACACGTTATTTGAATTTCTCCCATAAGGCTTTAACAAACTTCTAAGTCTCGGAAATTATTTTTCTCATAAGAAATCCTTACTTCTAAAATCTGCGACTGACAAAATTTACCTGAAAACCCCCAAGCGCTATACACGATTTTCTAAATTTACCTGAAACCCTTGGGGCGCACAGGCACTTTTTTTTCCCTTTGGACCTGAAACCCTTGGGGCGCACAGGGGATATTCTAAATTTACCTGAAACCCTTGGGGCGCACAGGCACTTTTTTTCCCTTTGGACCTGAAACCCTTGGGGCGCACAGGGGATATTCTAAATTTACCTGAAACCCTTGGGGCGCACAGGTACCTTTTTTTCCCAGAAAAAAAAAATGCCCTGTGAGGCGCCTTCCCTACTACTTATACCAGGATATGATAACGCATTTACCTGGCTACTGAGATGTATATATATATATATATATACCAGCTGGAGTGACGTATATACCACTCTACTTGGACTGGACGGTAGAGCGACGGTCTCGCTTCATGCAGGTCGGCGTTCAATCCCCGACCGTCCACAAGTGGTTGGGCACCATTCCTTTCCCCCCGTCCCATCCCAGATCCTTATCCTGACCCCTTCCCAGTGCTATATAATCTCGATGGCTTGGCGCTTTCTCCCTGATAATTCTCTCCCTGCCCTCCTGAGTGAGGTATATCCCAGGGAGGTATGTCGTAAATACCAGTTCAGATATACTGGTTCCTGTGGTATAATGCGTATAATGTGGTATATGTGTATAATCTTAGAGAGAAAAGCAATTGTCACGAAGGGGAAGGACCTAAGGAGAGAGAGATATAATTTAAAATATTGTTTTGATGTGTCATACGCATGTCTGTGAATGGTTGGGTGAGTAAGAGAGCTGAATGAATGAGAAATAAGTGAGAAATTGTGTGAGGGAGCAAAACGAAGCTAATGGTATTTGTAAATTACTAAGATTATTACAACAAATGTGTGATAACAGTTAGACTGTTTCGTACTTTTATGAGGAGGGAAGCTTCAGAATAGGAGACAATGGAGCCAAATAATTTCGTCTCATATTAATATCTTACACACAACAGAGCATTATAGGAACATCATAACTCTCCAGCTCGCCCACAACAGCGCCACCATTCCTTACACAGACTTGGGCCAGGGTTTAATAAGCCTTTACGTATCTACTTACAAACCTATATATACAGACGAGGATTCACAATAACGTGGCTGAAATATGTTGACCAAACCACACACTTGAAAGTGCAGGGACGACGACGTTTCGGTCCGTCCTGGTCCAGGACGGACCGAAACGTCGTCGTCTCATCTTTTGGTGTGTGGTCTGGTCTTCATATCTTCAGCCAGGTATTGTGACTCATCGTCTGTAAATTCTAGGTTATTCAGACATTCTCTTCATACTCAAATAACTACCTTAAACATTTCCTGCTTCCTGCAATATTCCTTTTTTCTTAAAAAAGAAATCCCTTTCCTTTTTTCCCAGCTCCTAAATTAATCCCAGCTTCCTGAAACACACCATGCTTCCTTAAACTCTCCCTATTTACATAAACATTCCCTGTTGACAGTCCTGAAATGGGCCTGTAATGGCAAGGACCACATTCGTCTCCTACATTCTCTTGGGGGAGACAGTCAGCCCCAATGATCACACTACAGGTACAAGACAACATCATCTCGTTCATTGAAAGTCAATTACACACAGAGATCACACTAACGTGATGCATCAAATGAACAAATCCACACGGCCCTTGTGGATTTGTTCATTGAAAGTCAATGTTTGACAGCCATACTCTTCCACCCGGGGAAAAATCTCTTTCATCTCTGTACACTTGCTTGAATTTCGTCCTTATTGTACCAGTTTTACTCACGATTTTGAGATCAATGCCGTTTTCTCCATGTCTTTTCGAATAGAATACATTTCTTATGCATACTTGAAAATTTGAATTTTCTTATGCTTTCTGGATCAATACTAGTTTCATGTGCCTTATGGAAAATTTGAATTTATTTATTCCTCCTGGAAAATTCCAATTTTCGTATGACTTCTTGATAATTAATGTTTAGCTATGCCTACTGAAAAAAAATTATTTAAACATAATTTTTTCTTCATATTTCAGACATATTATTCATTATGAATAATGGTAATGGTCGGAGTGAGGAAGAACAAGATATTTATTTAATAAAAATTTATATTAACTGGAATATAATGAACAGATTTGAGGTCAATAAACATTATAAATGCGTATAATATAATGTTAAGTGACCTACTGGATGGAGAAGAGCTATTAAATAACCAGATACTAAAAGGGGACCCAAGGCGTTACAGGGCATATAGACATATACAAAATATATAAAAGTAACTCATTGAAATTATGAGTGTAATACGAGTGTGTGTGAGGTGCGTGCACTATCGTGCCCACGATGCGTTAGCTTCAAGTGGCAGGAATTCAACGAAAGTGGACTCGCTGGTATTAGCTGTGGCATGTTTGACAGCACTAAATGATAGCTCTACAAACACGACAATGATTTTCCCGATTTGCTCTACAAACTCTGACGCCTCGGGGCAAGACGAAGCAACGTGAGAGCATAAGAAATAGTTTCTAAAACAATAAACCCAACCAGACTGTTCAAGTAGCAGCAGTTTGCACGACAGAGGAACGAGATTGGTAACGAGAAAACTCATTCGCAATGGCGACAAGAGAATTTGTTGACATCTAAATGCGTGAGAGAGGGAAGGAGTGCCAGATGCTGAGTGTTAAGTCGTGTTAACTGTTACTTGCAGCTGTCGATAAGACTAATGGTCCATTAGTGCTCCTTCAGGCACCCCAACTTCTTAATCCCCTCCTCCTCCTCACCCCAGCCCCCCTTTTTGATGAATATAGCTTTTCACCTTCACACGCTAATAAATGGAGCGTGTCAGTGGTCCAAGACAGGTCATTTGAAGGTCTTAACTACAGTCAATAGTCGATACTCAAGTCCTAAATGACTGATTCTCTCTGCCAGCCTTCTGTAAACACGTCACTTTTACCCACCTGTTAAACTGCCTTTATTTGCTTATTATTATTATTATATATATATATATATATATATATATATATATATATATATATATATATATATATATATATATATATATATATATATATATGAAAACTCACATCCCAGTCGCATATAGTCCTGGGGACCATTCAGGCTTGTTTGCATATATATATATATATATATATATATATATATATATATATATATATATATATATATATATATATATATATATATATATATATATATATATATATATATATATATATATATTTTGAGGTGGCAGTTTTTTTTTTGAGGTGGCAGCCGTAACAGTCGGTCGTGCAGGGGGTTGGGTCCCACATTTGTGCCCATTCAACAAGGATAACAGTGCCTGAGGAAGTCAAGAATCGACTCATGTCTGTGTTAATACCTGCTGAAGACTCTTAGTGGGTCGAGGAAGCCTACCTCTCCAGCAGTGCAACAGAATCAACTGTAAAAGGTGTGTTGTCCTGGCGGGAGGCGTGCTATGGAGGGGAAGGACACAGGCCTGGGTGAGGGTTATCTCAGTGCCTCCATAAACAACAGCCTCCAGGCGGGGAGGAGGCCTCATGTGGAGGAGGGGGGGAGTGAAGGGGAGGCTCACAAACCTGCTTGTATTCCAGCAGTCTTATAAGTGAATGTGTGCGTCTTTTCAGATGAACGGTGAGTTTGTAGTGATAAACATAATGCACCTGTGAAACTTTGTGCTAATTGTGTGTGACCGGGATACCTTCTCCCCCCCTCTCCCTAGCCTCCCACAGGCCTCGCCAGCCCACCCAGCTACCCGCTCCCGGCGGCTGACCCGACGACCATCGTCCACCCCACGACCACCGTCACCCCACGCAACCCTACGCCCACCGCCACCCCACGCCCACCGTCACCCCACGCAACCCTACGCCCACCGCTACCCCACGCCCACCGCCAGCCCACGCCCACACACGCCACACGCCCTACGGCTCCCTCACCAGGAAAGGGTGGAAGGACACATGTGGTGGGGTCAAGAGACTGGGTCACCAGTGTGCCAATAAGTGCTTGAAAAAGATAAGTTGAGTCCAGTCCTGTAGTGACTGGACCATTGTGAGTATCGTGTTGAGAGCACCACACCCAGTGAGCCAGGACACATTCACCAGTGTTTAGTGTCAAAAAGGAAATTATCCAAGTGTTACGTGCCACATCAACCCTCCCCTCACCCCCTGAGTGTAGTGCCTCCCCCCACCCCCTGAGTGTAGTGTCTCCCGCTCGACCACTCCACCTGTGTAGTGTCTTTCCCCCCCCCCCCCCCCCTCCGTGTGGTGCAGTGTCTTCCGCTCCCCCGCCCCCACCTCCCACGATCAGGTGGTCGCGCCTTCCCTCCCCGGCCCCCCTCCCAGACCGGGCCAGCGCGCAGCCTCCCAACCCCCACCCACCACCTCCACGAGCCCACCCACCCCAGACATCTGCCCAGACATGACGCATAGTATAGGGGACAACCTCGTCCCCCCCAGCCAGGAGGGAGAGACAAATACTCCAGTGCAAGGTGACAGTCACTTTACCTAAGGGGATGGCAGAAGAAGCCGCTACCAGCCAGCTCACCCCTCCCGAAGCCAATCAAAGGAGAGGCACATGCAGTGGTTGTGGGAACAACGTCAGCATCAACTCTGTCTCCAGAGTCATACGCCAGCATGGTGACTGTCCTGGGTCAGGGAGGCCTCCCGTGGGAGGAGGCAGCACTCAGGAGCCTGTTGCACCAGTACAAATCGCAACAGATTACATTGCAACAGACGACCTGCTAGAGGCAATTAAAGCAACGTCAACCAGGACACTCACCCACATCCCAAAGGCCTCTCGCCCTTTTGCTGCAGGGAAATACACGGACCTCATCGCAAAAGTCAACAGAGGGTCAAATAACCTTGTTGCACCTGATACCATCAAAGCCTGGCACAATCTGTTACTTTTTGGCAATGCATGCTTAGGTGTACCAGACAGAGGAGGCAAGACACTGGCCTCATCCGTCAATAAAGCAATTAGGGATTTTCCGAGGGCTGACAACCTAGTCCGCCTCCCCAAACACACCAAACACCGCCGAGGCAGACCAAGTACGACAATCAGCGACAACAGAAAATTAGGTACCCAAGTCAGCAAGAAAATTGAAGAGGGCAATACAGTCGGGGCACTCAGGTTAATCACAAGTGAGGACAAAATTTTGCCCAGGGATGAAACCACAGCCCAAGCACTGAGAGAAAAACACCCCCTCAGGGCCGTAGGTGAACCTCCCCCACAGGTCAGGCTCGCCCCTAATCAGGAACCTCTCGTCCTCCGGGAGTCAGAGGTTTATAAAGCTATTGTTTCATTTCCCCCGGGCTCCTCAGGAGGCTACACAGGGGTAAGACCTCAACATGTGAAGGAAATGGTGAACCCTGTTCTTGGCCCAGCTGCAGAAGCGCTCCTGACAGAAATCACAACGTTTGTCAACAACTGCCTCGCCGGGTTAATCCCTGATGAAATCAAACCATTCTTCTTTGGTGCATCCCTATGTGCCCTCAAAAAGAAGGGGGGAGGAATCAGACCCATTGCCGTTGGTAATACCCTTCGCCGCCTAGTTGCAAGGGCTGCTGTCAGAAGTATCCGAACGGAAGCAGCCACCATGCTGCAACCCAACCAGCTGGGGTTTGGAGTTCCCCAAGGCTGTGAAGCAGCGGCTCATGCTGCACGAGCCTACATTAGCTCTCTTACTGAAGACCAGGCAGTAGTAAAATTAGATTTTAAAAACGCTTTCAACTCGGTCAAAAGGGAAGCAATCCTCACTGCAGTCCAGGAACATTGCCCAAGCATTCTCCCGTTTGTGTCAGCAGGCTACAGCAAAGACTCAACCCTCCTGTTTGGCAAACATGAAGTCACCTCAGCAGAGGGAATTCAACAGGGTGACCCACTTGCACCGTTCCTCTTTTGCATAGCGGTTCGAGAAATTACAACCAGACTGTCCAGCGAGCTCAACATCTGGTTCCTGGATGATGGCACTCTGGCAGGCACACAAGATTCCCTGCTAGAAGACTTACAGCTGGTGAAGACACGGGGGGAGTCCATGGGTCTCGTTCTTAGCCCCTCCAAGTGCGAAATTATTGCATCTAGTGAAGTAATCATTAGAGCAGTGAAATCAGTTCTACCAGAAGCCTCAGTCGTTAAACCTACCGACAGCACACTACTCGGAGCACCTCTGGGCCACAATGCTATTGCTGCAGTCCTTGACGAAAAGTTTAGAGACCTAAAGAGGATGGAAGAGAGAATTGGGGACTTGGACTCCCACGATGCCCTCTACCTTCTCACAAAGTGCCTTACCCTGCCCAGGCTAACATACTTCTTAAGGTGTGCACCAACTTTTGGCAACCCACTTCTAAATCAATATGATGAGCTCCTCAGGTCAATATTCAGGAAGGCGCTCAACCTAGATTTAGATGACAGTCAGTGGGACCAAGCAACACTACCAGTGAGATTTGGAGGGATAGGCATACGAAAGGCAACTGAGGTAGCAATTCCAGCATTCTTATCCTCATGTACAGCAGCCAACGAATTGGTAGGGCAGATCCTACCAGAGCGTATGAGAGAGACAGCGGGAACTCATGATCAAACGTTCATCGAAGCAGCCAGACAATGGGACACCATTGCACACCCTCAACCCCGACCACAAGTCCCAAAAGACCACAAGCAGGCCCACTGGGATAGCCCAATAATGGAAAAGACTGTCACAGCAATGATTGACAACGCTGATGCTGAAAACAAAGCCCGCCTCCTAGCGGTAACAGCACCCCACGCCGGGGATTTTTTATTTGCTGTGCCCAATGCAGCCCTGGGAACTCGCCTCAGTCATGACGCTCTCCGCATTGGAGTTGCCCTTCGCCTTGCCGCCCCCATCCTCACCGAACATAGGTGCATCTGCGGAACTGCGATGGCAGACCAATATGGTCGTCATGGTCTGGTATGTCGTAAATCACAGGGTAAAATTGCAAGACATGAAGAAGTCAACGACATCATCAAGAGGAGCCTCGCCACAGCCCGCTGCCCGGCACAAAGAGAACCACACTTATCCAGACCTAACGACCCTCAGAAGCGCCCTGATGGGGTCACCTTGCTACCTTGGAAGGATGGTAAGCAAGTGGTATGGGACTACACGTGCGCTGCCACACTGGCCAGTACCTACCTCCACTACAGCACACGTGAAAGCGGTGGTGCTGCTTCTTTCAGGGAAACGCAGAAAATTATTAAATACAGAGGTCTAGCACACTGCTACAGCTTTGTTCCGATCGGCTCGGAGACCCTCGGTTCGTGGGGAAAATGTGCATTGAAGTTCCTGAAGGAATTGGGGGACAAATTGATCAGCGCTACAAAAGACCAGAGAGCAAAAAGTTTCTTGTTCCAGCGCCTCAGTGTTGCGATTCAAAGGGGAAATGCCTGTTGCGTCTTGGGCACTAGTCCAACTTCAGAGGAATTCGAAGAAGTGTTTGACTTGCAACAATGATCGAACCCGTCTGTGACATTCATCAATGTTTCCCATTGTTGTGTTCTTCAAGAGATCCATAACCTTTAAGCACCTTTTTGCATTATTATTTTTGTATATATATTTATATATATATATATATATATATATATATATATATATAAATATATATATATATATATATATATATAAATATATATATATATATATATATATATATATATATATATATATATATATATATATATATATATATATATATATATATATATATATATATATATATATATATATATATATAATGGAACCCGGGTGTGCCTGGGTCTCTTTCCCTCCTCCTCTTTCTCTTCCTTAAGGTAAGGATGGTGATATAGTTGAGAACAGAGATGGAAAGCTAACTAACTGAAGGAAGTTTTGAGAAAGAGTAAACTTGAGTTGCTTTAGTGTGAGGCTTAAGGCCCAGTGGTCAGTGCAACCAGCTTACTGTCGGAAAGTCCCTATAGTTCAATTCCCGCGTCAGGATAGAACCATTTGGGCACATGTGTTCCTTTCAGATGATATTCTTGTTTACCTAGCAGCACCTGGGAGTTAAGCAACTGTTGTGGGATTGAATGCAAGATTATTTCAGTAGTTCCAAGATTATTTGCATGCAAGGGTTGCAGGGTTGCATGCAAGATTATTGCAGTTCAGTAAGGGGACCTCGGTATACCTACTAGTCTTCCTGTCCCCAACTACGGGGAATGGGAAACCAAATCTCTGAAGGGTTGTTAAGGGCCTACTGACTAGCCAACGAGTGTACTGTAACACTGACTATAATGTGACTACAAAGGTAAACTCTCAGTGTAAAGCAACATGACCAGTGCACTACTCGGTATACATAACCCTGTTGTGTAAAGTAATACAGCCGTTGACTCAAAAACAAAAGCATTGTCGTCTAAATTTCTAACTCAATATAATGCTGAAGGGGTATAGTTCTCTTAGTACACTCACAATATCATTATGAAACGTAAAAATAACTAAGGAAATTAGAGTACAAGATTGAATCCGAATCGAAACCTTTACAAAACACCTGAATATACTCTTTGAAAACAGCTATATTAATACAGTTTCAATACCCAAGACAGATCTTTAAATATACCGTTCAGAGGAGTAAGTATCTTCTCTAGATTTTACTCTATAAATAGGATTCTAAGGCACTCCTTGAGTCTAGTATTATAGAACTAGCAAGGTGATGTGCTACAAGGTTCTACTATAAGACTCAGTAATTATAGCTGTGTGTTTATAGTAGTAACTGTGATATTAAGATGAATTGGAATGTTATTTAAATAAATAACAATAACGTGATATATCAACAAAGAAAATCACTTCAAGCAATGACTTGAACCAGCGTTCTGGTGATTCTCAGACGCTCGTCTTAGCCCACTGGACCACGATAGGACAAAAGTCAATCAACCTCGAACTTTGGTGAGATTACTGTGAAGGTCTAAGATGTGTTTCATCTAAGATGTGTTAGATCTAGGATGTGTTAGATCTAAGATGTGTTAGATCTAAGATGTGTTTGGTCTAAGATGTGTTTGGTCTAAGATGTGTTAGATCTTAGATGGGTTAGATCTAAGATGTGTTTGATCTAAGATGTGTTAGATCTTAGATGGGTTAGATCTAAGATGTGTTTGATCTAAGATGTGTTTGATCTATGATGTTTTAGATCTAAGATGTGTTTCATCTAAGATGTGTAAGATCTAAGATGTGTTTGATCTAAGATGTGTTAGATCTAAGATGTGTTTGGTCTAAGATGAGTTTGATCTAAGATGTGTTTGATCTAAGATGTGTTAGATCTTAGATGGGTTAGATCTAAGATGTGTTTGATCTAAAATGTGTTAGATCTAAGATGTGTTTGATCTAAGATGTGTTAGATCTAAGATGTGTTTGATCTATGATGTTTTAGATCTAAGATGTGTTTTATCTAAGATGTGCTTGGTCTAAGATGTGTTTGAGCTAAGATGTGTTAGATCTATGATGGTTTAGATCTAAGATGTGTTTTATCTAAGATGTGTTTGGTCTAAGAGGTGTTTGATCAAAGATGTATTAGATCTAAGATGTATTAGATCTAAGATATGTTAGATGTGGCAACTGGTGCCACAAAATGTATTTTACGATTGGCCCGCCTACACTTGGGCATGTGGGTATCGGCGTTTCAGTCAAGAAGGAGTAAGTTGAGAACGTCATTACCCTCAGGCCAGATTGTAGACGGACCTATCGTAAAAATCTGGTTGTGGCACCAGTTAAGGTCACCCGACCTTTCTGGTGAATCCAATAGAGTTTCAGGTTGATTGGCTTTTTGTCCTACTGTGGCAAGTGTCTGGGAATCACTGGAACGCCGGTTCAAGTTCCATTGATTGATCATCGATTTAACATATATTTTTTCAGTAGATGGTACTGGTAGGGTGAGATTATCAATTCAACTAGTGTCAAACTAGTTCATCAAACTAGTAGATCAAAATAGTAGATCAAACTAGTTGATCAAACTCCTTTACAATAAGGAATGATGGAATGATTGATCTGCTTAGATAGGATCCGGATCTAAGATACTGCAATGAAAAGCCAAATTCCATAGCAAATTTCAAAAGAATAGAGAGTGAATAGTAAACTAAGGAGTCATAGTATTGATTGACCAATGACTGGAAAAGCAAGGCTGCTGAGAAAGCACTCAAGCAAGCACTTACTCATATTCATTCAAGTGTATGAATATGAGTAAACATGAGTTAAATAGGAGCTCCCTTCTATGGGCAAATAGGGGTTCTGCAGTTACCTTCATTCTCATGTTCTTAAGCAAGTGAATACAAATATGAGCATTACCACATTTTCTTTAATAACTGAAGTTCATTAGAAAATATAAAAACATTAGAACACATAGGAACACTTGAATAAAGCCAACCGCAACTTGACTATAAACTCATACGACGCAGCGCTCTCTCTCTCTCTCTCTCTCTCTCTCTCTCTCTCTCTCTCTCTCTCTCTCTCTCTCTCTCTCTCTCTCTCTCTCTCTCTCTCTTTCTCTCTCTCTCTCTCTTTCTCTCTCTCTCTCTCTCTCTCTCTCTCTCTCTCTCTCTCTCTCTCTCTCTCTCTCTCTCTCTCTCTCTCTCTCTCTCTCTCTCTCTCTCTCTCTCTCTCTCTCTCTCTCTCTCTCTCTCTCTCTCTCTCTCTCTCTCTCTCTCTCTCTCTCTCTCTCTCTCTCTCTCTCTCTCTCTCTCTCTCTCTCTCTCTCTCTCTCTCTCTCTCTCTCTCTCTCTCTCTCTCTCTATATATATATATATATATATATATATATATATATATATATATATATATATATATATATATATATATATATATATATATATATATATAGAGCCTTCGCTTGAAACCTTCTAGCTATATTATAAATTTTCAGTATAGAAATATGCACACTATAAATTGTCACGTTTTCATTAGTGGTGTTTGCTGAGGTGTCGTAAAAGCCAGTTGACAAATACGAGGCCAAAGACTGATGTGTGTCAATGTCATTTGTGCCATTGTCAATGAATTATTGCAACAACAAATATAAGAGCTGCAATCCACCCCCAGAACAGCAAAAACACATTTTATATGTTCTGCGTTTATTTCAACTATTTTCTGAGATATTATATATCATGATTTTATTTTTACGAATAAAAATGTGTCAGTATTAAATTGTAGGGGTTGCTATAATGGGTATAAAAGGATCAGTATATGATTCTCAACTGTAGATTCAGTTTTCCTCTCTGAGATATCCTAGATTTCCTAGATAGATTTCCTAGATATCTGCTTTGGCGTTGGATACTTGCGTTAGTTGTTATATTAGATCCAGTAGCTACCATGTGCTATCCTAAGTGAAAGTATGATTTTCAGGACCCAGGGGGACATGTTAGCTGGCTTCTAACGTTGTTAGTAGCCAGCTAACATATCACCAGAGCCCAGTTATTGTTCCCAGCATTACACTAACAGTAGATGATTGGTATTTAAACTCTACTTATAACTGGGAGACTGGTTCTGAAAGTAATCAGAAACTATAAACAGACATCGCTATTGGTAATGGTCGTAGATTTACCTTTTGAGCAGTTCGTAACCCACCTTTGTGATTACAGACTTTCCAGCGGATTTACATACCCATATTCCAATCCCCGGACCGTCGAAATCATTATCAACAGTCGTAATAGATACCGATATGCCTTCAAAAGTTGTCAATAACTTGGTTTTACTTTACATATTCATTGTTTGGAATGGAACAGCTAAAGGGAAATCATTAGAATTTTATCAGATTTATTTACACAAAAATGGCAAATCACAAATTCTTAAAATTGCTACATTTAGTGAATTTGACTTGACTTGAGAATGGTCCAGGACGGACCGAAACGTCGTCGTCCCTTCAACTTCTAGTGTGTGGTCTGGTCAACTTTAGTGAATTTGTACAGTTTCGTTTTCATTTTTTAAATCAAAACATTGAATCGAGGTACAGGTACTGACGATGATAGTTTAGTCTAATCTGACAACATTATTTATTTTTATTTGTGAAAAATCGAGCTTTATGCCTATAATATTTTACCCTTATAACCCTTTAAGGAATGTATACTTCTTTTGGGACTCCATATCCTAAGTTGGATATCTATCTTCCCCTTGGATATCTATCTTCCCCTTGGATATCTATCTTCCCCTTGGATATCTATCTTCCCCTTGGATATCTATCTTCCCCTTGGATATCTATCTTCCCCTTGGATATCTATCTTCCCCTTGGATATCTATCTATCCCCTGTCTTAGACCGTAGGAACCCCTACCAATGGACTGTGGAATTATCAACACTCAACACTAATTGCAAATGTCTATTTCTATGTCTCTCCCTCGATAGATTTGTATAATTTTCTCTCCTATTTTATCATTCCTGCTGTTTCTTTTTTCTCCCTCTTTTCCCTTATCTCTTTGCAAATTTCTTTTATTCTGACTACCTCTTCAAAGACGTACGTCATGAAGGGAAGGCGCAAAGAAAGTATTCAGAAGTTTTTGCTCCCAAACTTTCGCATTATTACTGTTCCTCTCTTCGTGGAAGGTAAATATTTGACGAGTTATAAAGTGAATAATTAATTCTTGTAGGTAGCTTAAAGTTATGTGATGCACTAGTTTTTCTTCTTTATGTCGGGGTGTCCTGTGTTTTAAGTTCCCTCCCCCAACCAACGTCTAGGTACTTGTTCCATGTTGGGGTATGTCATTGTTCCATGTTGGGTTTGTTGAGTTGTCATTGTTCCATGTTGGGCTAGTTGGGTTATGGCATGTTAGAACAATGATATAACCCCCCCCCAAACACACACACACACACACACACACACACACACACACACACACACACACACACAACTACACTGGAATTGATCTCCACTACACCCACTTGATCATCAACCAACCCACCCACCCACCCTGCAGGCAAAGTGTACATAAAGAGTCCACGTGCCCTGAATAAAGACTCACCAACCTGCTCCTTACTCATCGCCTGAGGTGAGAGAAAACAACGGATGAGTAATGAGGACAGGTTAATTGCACGTGTGTTTAAGTGTGGCTCAGTTTATCCTCAGAAATATCTATATTTAACGTGGAATACGCCAAAAAAAATTTACTCCAATGCTCCCTGGTTTGTTGCTCTGTTATTTTAATGATTAGTTTTTGTATCTGGTCTGCTGGGACACTGCAGAACACTGCAGAACACTGCAGAACACTGAAGAACACTGCAGGACACTGCTGCTCGTGTGTTTGTGTGTTTGGAAAACTCAGTAGTGTTAGTTGTTGCTCAGCGAAGGAGGGTTGTGTGTGTGTGTGTGTGTGTGTGTGTGTGTGTGTGTGTGTGTGTGTGTGTGTTGTTGTTAAATGTATATTGCGTGTGTGAATGTTGTGGTATTTGTTGGGTGTGTGTATTCTGGGAAGTGTTGAGTGTGTGTTTGATATGCTTTGAGTGTGTTGTGGCATGTGTTGAGTGTGCGTGCTGTGGAATTTAGCTCATTTTCTTTCAAATACCTGGCCATAATTTGTTGTTTTTCTGCCCACTGCTCTCTGACACACACGCAATTTTCTTGTGGTATGTTTGTTATGATGTGGGTTGAGTGTGTGTGTGTGTGTGTGTGTGTGTGTGTGTGTGTGTGTGTGTGTGTGTGTGTGTGTGTGTGTGTGTGTGTGTGTGAATGTGCGTGGACGTGCGCTAACCCAGTTCTAATGCGGTAGTTGAGATTCGGGTTCTTCACCACGCCTCACATTCTTTAATGGGGTCGTGTACAAGGTTCCCAGATTAGTAGACACTGTGATAACAATATTTAAACCAGCTGATAGTTTGCCCAAATCACTTGGGCTGGACGGTAGAGTGACGGTCTCGCCTCTTGCAGGGTCTGCGTTCAATCCCCTACGTCCCTTATTCCTTAACCCCGTCCTATCTTAAATCCTTATCACCGTATCTCTTCCAAGTGCTATATAGTCGTAATGACTTGGCGCTTTCCCCTGATAATTGTAAATTGAGTACTCATTATAATTTTCTGTCCATTATTTTTTTTCATTATAAGAACATAAGAACAAAGGTATCTGCAGAAGGCCTATTGGCCCTTAAGAGGCTGATACTATTTATAGGAGCCCAATCCCACTCATATAATTATTTTTGCACTAAATTGTGCAATGTTGCTTAAGTACTCTATGATCCATTGCAACATTTTTTCCTTCTATCCCTAACTGTTTTTCTCTCTTATACATTGGCCCGTTCTTCTCCTTTCGGTTTGATATATTTTGCCTGGTTACAGAATTCAAGCATGTCGAATACTTGTTGAAACCAACCAACATAAGGTATGTTTCCGAGGTAAGATTACCTCATATATCTATATCTGTGTTGTGGTACAAATGTTCTCTCTAATTTCCGTAACATCTGCTTTCTTTTAAGGTGTTCTATCACCTTGTATAGTGTGCGAGTAAGAATCAGTGACCTGTAGATTAACACCTGTTAATCTACAGGTGTTAATCTACTAAATTTTGATATCTTCTAATTCTATGGTAGTTCTCCTGCTTCTAATGACTTGTTGTATATCATAAATTGGGGTCAAGAAAGTGCTCCAGTGTTAATTTTACACTAATTTTGACTTGCCTAAATTTTACGTGTTTTTTTACATGATTACATGATTCACATGAAATGATTTACATGAATTTTACATGATTCACAACAAATATGTTGTGAATCAGATGGTTCTTTGATTTGATAAAGAGTGAGTTTAATGGCTCTTTGATTCAGTGATTGGTTGTGGTACCTGGTAGGGATTGTTTGTTCTGATGATCTAAATGGATAAGTAGATTGTGGTTTCAAAGGCCCTCTTCTTGAGATAAAAAATAGAAAACATGCTAAGAGTGTGTAATGCTCTTGGATTTATCTATTTTGGTTCTATAGACACAAGACCCAATTCCATCCGGCTTGACTTTCCCCTATTACAAATTCAAGCCTAGATTGTTGACCAGACCACACACTAGAAGGTGAAGGGACGACGACGTTTCGGTCCGTCCTGGACCATTCTCAAGTCGATGTCTCAAGTTTACTTTAGCCACGTTATTGTGACTCATCGCCTGCTCAAGCCTAGATTTTTAACGTAGTTTCAAGTTAAGATAATTAATAAGTTTTAATCTTTCTAATAATCTCACTGGTATTGCGTAAGATTAATAATTTATCAACTAATCACTCGTACAAATGGGCTAAAGTGAGCCCATCTATATGTCTTCAATCTCAGTTTTATAAAATATAAATAATGGTGTTGATTCCCATTACTGATGATCCATTAACAAAAGTAATTAACGATACAATCAATGGTGTGGTGGTCACGGTACTGTGTACGTTTAGGGGTGATCCTTGACGTCATGGGTTCGAATCCTGGTCGGGTCCTTTGGAGTTCTTGTGAACCAATGCTCTTGGGTCCCGCCTCTCAACTCTCAGTCGACTGGTGTATAGGTTCTAGAGTCTAATGGGAACAATCTTTCATTAGCGAGACACTTTGGGGCTATAACAGTGACAAACGACATTAATTATCTTTAACTGCTTTGTTTGGGCTAGCTGCGGCTACTGCTACTGAGACGCACAGGTGATTAAACTCAAGATAAAGATAACAAATGATAACTAAAGTCTTAAGGAAAATGCAGGCAATGAGTCACAATAACGTGGCTAAAGTATGTTGACCAGACCACACACTAGAAGGTGAAGGGACGACGACGTTTCGGTCCGTCCTGGACCATTCTCAAGTTGATTGTGTGATCTGAAGGAGAACTTTTCTGTATGAAACGCACCTGTCGCCAGATGCAGGCACAGATGTTGGCCACCAGGGAGGAGAGCCGGTCGGCCGAGCGGACAGCACGCGGGACTTGTGATCCTGTGGTCCTGGGTTCGATCCCAGGCGCCGGCGAGAAACAATGGGCAGAGTTTCTTTCACCCTATGCCCCTGTTACCTAGCAGTAAAATAGGTACCTGGGTGTTAGTCAGCTGTCACGGGCTGCTTCCTGGGGGTGGAGGCCTGGTCGAGGACCGGGCCGCGGGGACACTAAAGCCCCGAAATCATCTCAAGATAACCTCAAGATATAAGATCCCTACTGGATCCAGTAGGATCCAGTAGGATCTAATACTGGATTATTACACTGGATCCCTGATCCAGTGTAATAATATTACGAAGGACAATCAAGACTGTTGAGAACTCAGCAGTCAACCGATGGTAGGATGATTGTCAGCATCTAGTACAACCTGAAAAGAAAACCTGAACTCCATCCAGAATCAGCTTCAGTAGGTCAACGTACAGTTAGGGATCACGAAAACGCCATTTCACCTCTGATATCTCACCACAGTATTAATTCTGACTTAAAATTATGGTTTTGCATTTCGCAGCTACTTAAGTACAGACAAATTTCTCAACGCCCTGTTGGACCAAGTTATCACAAGTCGAGCCTGGGCTCCAGGCCGGGCTCGGGGAGTAGAAGAACTCCAGAAACCCTCTCCAGGCACACTCCAGGTACTAGCCTGCAGCCCAACAAACGTCTATTGTTCTAGCAAGTGTACAGAATGAAAATCCCATTTCCTAAATGATGGTTTTCTCCTCTGTCTCTCCTCCCCCAGCTGGTGCACAAGCAAGTATATCACCCTCCCCCCAGCTGGTGCACAAGCAAGTATATCACCCTCCCCCAGCTGGTGCACAAGCAAGTATATCACCCTCCCCCAGCTGGTGCACAAGCAAGTATATCACCCTCCCCCCAGCTGGTGCACAAGCAAGTATATCACCCTCCCCCCAGCTGGTGCACAAGCAAGTATATCACCCTCCCCCCAGCTGGTGCACAAGCAAGTATATCACCCTCCCCCCAGCTGGTGCACAAGCAAGTATATCACCCTCCCCCCAGCTGGTGCACAAGCAAGTATATCACCCTCCCCCCAGCTGGTGCACAAGCAAGTATATCACCCTCCCCCCAGCTGGTGCACAAGCAAGTATATCACCCTCCCCCCAGCTAGTGCACAAGCAAGTATATCACCCTCCCCCCAGCTGGTGCACAAGCAAGTATATCACCCTCCCCCCAGCTGGTGCACAAGCAAGTATATCACCCTCCCCCAGCTGGTGCACAAGCAAGTATATCACCCTCCCCCCAGCTGGTGCACAAGCAAGTATATCACCCTCCCCCCAGCTGGTGCACAAGCAAGTATATCACCCTCCCACCAGCTGGTGCACAAGCAAGTATATCACCCTCCCCCCAGCTGGTGCACAAGCAAGTATATCACCCTCCCCCCAGCTGGTGCACAAGCAAGTATATCACCCTCCCCCCAGCTGGTGCACAAGCAAGTGTATCACCCTCCCCCCAGCTGGTGCACAAGCAAGTATATCACCCTTCCCCCAGCTGGTGCACAAGCAAGTATATCACCCTCCCCCCAGCTGGTGCACAAGCAAGTATATCACCCTCCCCCCAGCTGGTGCACAAGCAAGTATATCACCCTCCCCCCAGCTAGTGCACAAGCAAGTATATCACCCTCCCCCCAGCTGGTGCACAAGCAAGTATATCACCCTCCCCCCAGCTGGTGCACAAGCAAGTATATCACCCTCCCCCCAGCTGGTGCACAAGCAAGTATATCACCCTCCCCCAGCTGGTGCACAAGCAAGTATATCACCCTCCCCCAGCTGGTGCACAAGCAAGTATATCACCCTCCCCCCAGCTGGTGCACAAGCAAGTATATCACCCTCCCCCCAGCTGGGGCACAAGCAAGTATATCACCCCCCCTCCCCAGCTGGTGCACAAATACACCCTCCTGGGCCTCCCATCTGGTAGGGCCGATCGAAGAGAGTGCTAGCGGTCACTATGCCTCTTCCTCCTCCTCCTCCAGAAACCAGGTGGCGTGCCCCAGAAGCGTCTATCAACCACAAAAACATAGTCATTACCCACCTTTCTCGATATTTAGAGCTGTATTGATTGCAAGACGCGAGATCCACCTTCATAAGACCAGGGTATTAACCTTTACTTTAGGTAAAGGGGGGCAGTAAGGTACCTGTGTAATGCACTTGGTCTCGTTAACTTTAACACGAGCTAACATTTGGCCGTCCAGATTAACCTGGGTTTACGCGATTTATTGGGATGGAAAAGGGTAGATTTTTTGGGGGGTATCTATCAGGTATTTTATCCATGTTATGGGGTTTGTTTGCTGGTCGTGAGGTGTTTTATCCATGTTAAGGGTTTTGTTTGCTCTTAGCTCGAATGGGTATAATAATTGTTGTTATCTCAACTGAGTGTATGTGTTAGTGAGGGTATCTATCATCATCTAAATGTGTCAGTCGTCAGTAGAGAGTATCTGTCAGCACCCAAGCGCGCGCGCACACACACACACACACACACACACACACACACACACACACACACACACACACACACACACACACACACACACACACACACACACACACACACACAAGCACACTCTCATCAGTTAAAAGCTCCTACGTCACTCCATGTGGGTGTGAACTGACCAAATGCATTTAAACAAGTTATGGGGCGTCCTCACCGATAAAATGGACCTCTCAGTGATTGTATCCCTTGCATGAAAGTTTATCCAACTGATCAAATTGATAAAAATAAATTAGTTATTAATTTTGAATCAGTGGAAATTAGTTATGGACGCTGCCTCTGTGTTATATATGTGTTTTTGACAGCATTTGTCACCCACATTTGTCCACAATTGTCACCCAAATTTGTCCTCAATTGTCACCCAAATACGTTGCTTCCATAGCTGTGGGTCAGACGCCTACATCTCCGTGATGATGGGGGCTACTCCCAGTGGTGTTATATAAATAATTATGTCTGAGAGTTGTCACTGGGATTTATTTTTAATTGTCCAAACTAATGTTATATGACATTGTTCACTGATAGGAAAATAATATGAATGTTTGTCATTGTATATTGGTGATTGTTGATCCCTGATTGTGTCCTTCAGGGTGAGGTGGATGCAGATTATAACAGAACGCACAATCAGATAGTGGAAAGATCAGGAGAAAGAGATAAGCCAACATACCTATACAGCATTTGAAAGGTAAACGAATGGTGCCCAACTATTTGTACCATCGGGGGATCGAACCTCGACCCTGCAAAAAACGATACCGTCGCTATACCGACTAGACCAAACAGAAGACAGGATTCAATAGTTACAAAAATTCAGTTAGCATATGGATATGGAATATGAATATGCATATCGCTATCGATATCCACCTCTGCACGATATCGATATTTTAATAACTCGTTTATCGACAAGCAGTGACGAATGTTATCTGTATTCGTCAGGAGGTGTAATCTGGGGGATGATATATTGGTTGTATCATTTTATTGCATTATTAGTGTAGTAGCATTATCAGTTTAGGTGTAAAATACAATTGGTATCTCTTTGAAAACATGACTAATGAAAACATGTTCACGACTATTGTATAATTGTTGCTTGATCAGCAAGCTATTGTAGTGACCTTAACAACCCTCCTTAAGATGATTGTCCTTAATTTCAACACCAAACCGAATCAGATTGATGAGCTTGTCTCTTGTAGAGTTTAAAAACACGCTTGCTTTACATAACATATACTGAATGTTGTTATCTTGAGGTTATCTTGAGATGATTTCGGGGGCTTAGTGTCCCCGCGGCCCGGTCCTCGACCAGGCTAGAGGGTATATAAATTTATTTAGCTAAATTATCTTCAGGTGTTTTCACTTCCCGCCAAACACACACCGAAACTACAACGTTGGTACAACGTTCGAACAAGTTTTAACACTTCCTAACCAGTTATAACAACCAATATAACACGTTGTAACAACGTTCTAATACGTCATAAACACGTTAAGCCAAGATGTAACAACTTTATTACAAGTTGTAACAAGCGGAAAATAGAGACAATTACGGTTTGTGTTTCCAGGGTTATGCCTATAAAAGTGTACTCTAGACTGTTTTAACCTCCGGTATTGAGGGCCACATATTGTTTACATATTGGGCCACATATTTACATATTGGCCCACATATTGGGCCGCGGTAATGAGGGCCACATATAATACCCCAAGACTAATAATTCTGAATAGTTTTAAGGGTGCAATAAATACAGATTCCGGTCACGTATTAGTGGTTAAGTTGATGGACTGGATTATTTCAACCCACTAGATCTCACAGAGTTTTTATCTGAACGTCCATTTATAAATGGGAAGGGGGATTGCAAGAGTGGTTAGCTATTGCTCTGATAATCCATCTTCTGTTCAAGTGATAGAAGATAGACTAAGAATATTTTATCTAATATGCCCAGTTATTTTCCTGAGCTAGATAGATTTTTCTGCCGGTTCGGATCTTCCTGTATTTTTAAAATGATGCGAGATTGCAAAATAAGGACTTGATGGTTTTGATGTATCAGCTGTACCAATTATCTTGCTATTCACTTATTATTACAGTCTGATCGAGAAGTCAAACATGGTGAAACGTTCCCTAGGGTCTCACAAACGTTCCCTAGACTCTCACAAACGTTCCCTAGGCTCTCACAAACGTTCCCTAGACTCTCACAAACGATCCCTAGGCTCTCACAAACGTTCCCTAGGTTCTCACAAACGTTCCCTAGACTCTCACAAACGTTCTCTAGACTCTCACAAACGATCCCTAGGCTCTCACAAACGTTCCCTAGGGTCTCACAAACGTTCCCTAGGTTCTCACAAACGTTCCCTAGGTTCTCACAAACGTTCCCTAGGGTCTCACAAACGTTCCCTAGGTTCTCACAAACGTTCCCTAGGGTCTCACAAACGTTCCCTAGGTTCTCACAAACGTTCCCTAGGGTCTCACAAACGTTCCGGAGCTCTCCCTGTAAGAGTTTCCGAGCTACTTTGAATGTTCCTGAATTTGTCTATGAATTATACCTTAGTGAATCCTAATAGTCTAATTGCAGTCCCCGTGGTGCAGTGGTAAAACATTCGCTCGGCGCTTCACGAGCGCTTTGGCCTGGGTTCGTATCCAGGCTGGGCAGGGTTTACCGGGCGTCAATCCTCAACTGTAGCCTCTGTTCAGCCAACAGTAAAATGGGTACCTGGTTGTTAAACGATTTGGCGGGTCGTATTCCAGGGAATATTAGGATTAAGGACTTGCCCGAAACGCTACGCGTACTAGTGGCTGTACAAGAATGTGAGAACTCTTGTAAGAACTCTTGTAAGAACTCTTGTAAGAACTCTTGTAAGAACTCTTGTAAGAACTCTTGTAAGAACTCTTGTAAGAACTCTTGTAAGAACTCTTGTAAGAACTCTTGTAAGAACTCTTGTAAGAACTCTTGTAAGAACTCTTATAAGAACTCTTATAGTACATATAAGCTACCACGTCAAAAGAAACTCTGCCCATTGTTTCTCTCCGGCGACCGGGATCGAACCCGGGACCACAGTTGTGTCAAGTTCCCTGAAACTTCAGATTTTTCACTGTTGAAGATATTATTTTCACTGCTGGTCTCAATATCACTTTTTTGTGGCTTTCTACGATAATCACCGTTCGTTAATATTTTATTTATCAGTGGAAAACTCCAAGTTATTACGACTATATAGAACTTGGAACGGATAAGGATAAAGATTTGGGATGGGACGGAGGGAAAGGAATGGTACTCAACCACCTGGACGGTCGGGGATTGAACGCCGACCTGCATGAAGCGAGACCGTCGCTCTACCGTCCAGTCCAAGTGATTGGGCAAATAAATAAAGCCCGTGTTATGAGTAAGAATCCGTTGAGAGAATGCGTGTGAGGTCAGTAGCACTCTCGGTTGCAATTCTTTTAGCCATGTCATGGCGCAATCGACTAAGGCGCGTCTGGGATCGTCTCGGACGTAGGTTCGAACCCTCATCACGGCCCTTGTGTATTTGTTCATTGATAGAACATCCTGTATCTAGGTGTGAGCGCGAAGCGGAGGAGGAGGAGGAACTATCAGCAGAAAGCGCCAAGCCATTACGACTATATAGCACTGGAAAGGGGTCAGGATAAGGATTTGGGATGGGACGGAGGGAAGGAATGGTAGTTATTCTGAGTGTGTGGAGCGCCTGGGGGGGGGGTAATAAGACCCACTTGCGGTAATCAGACTTACAGTTGTAATCTTTAATATCTCCTCTGTTACAGAGACCTTGGGGGAATACAGTCTCCTATCTCTAATGTGTTCTGATAATGTAAACAGGATTATGTTCTCTGCCTGGTGGGAGGAATATTTAATTTAACGAAGACTCCCCTACTCACATTGATTTAATTACATTCATTGTAAACAAAAATTACATTATATAACAAAACTGTATATTAATTCTTAAGTGGTTTTATATATAAAAAATATTAGTTTACTTTCATGGTTTCCCTATATGTGTATCTTGTATGTAGTTTTTCAAATGTCATTGTACTGTCATTATTTTTCGGCTTGACTTTGTTGTTACTGTGCCAGAGTCATTGTAACCTGTTAATCATTTAATCCTGTTATCATTCAGTCCTGCTGCCATTCAATCCTGCTATCATTCAATCCTACTATCATTCAATCCTGCTATCATTCAATCCTGCTATCATTCAGTCCTGCTACCATTCAATCCTGCTATCATTCAATCCTGCTATCATTCAATCCTGCTATCATTCAGAGAAGTGCTGAGACAGTCGACTTGATAAGGGCCCATGCCGGACCGAAACGCTGTCATCTCTTCATTTTCTGGAGTGTGGTTTGAGTTCGAACATTCATGTTTCGAGCATTCATGTTTCGAGCATTCATGTTTCGAGCATTCATGTTTCGAGCATTCATGTTTCGAGCATTCATGTTTCGAGCATTCATGTTTCGAGCATTCATGTTTCGAGCATTCATGTTTCGAACGTTCATATTTCGAGCATTCATGTTTCGAGCATTCATGTTTCGAGCATTCATGTTTCGAACGTTCATATTTCAAACATTCATGTTTCGAGCATTCATACGAAATCATAGATAATATACATTCGTGTGTTACTTCTTGTTAAACATCCGTGAATGAGCACGTATAAATCCTGTCGTAAGCAGACCGATAAAAAGCAACAATCAAGGAGTCAAGAAAGCAATCAAGAAACACAGCAGAGTCAAGACTTTCCGGACGAATAAACAGAGATTTAAACATCTAAATGTTGCAAAATGCACAAGAGCAACGTCGAGTGAACCTTATAAACATATGCACTATGGTAGACAGTGAGAGGGGGGGCTGCTGAGTGCTTGACAGCTGCACTGAGCCAGCTGTATCGCGCCATCTGCACTGAGCAAGCTGGAATGAGAAACCAATTCCTGTGACGTGTCTGAAATATCCCAGCTGGGGTAATGTCTGGCGCGCTTAGCGGATTCCGCGCAACACCTCACGACTGATAGAGCATTTGAAGGCTGAACATTTTGCATTTCTCGCTTCCCACGTGGGATAGAGAGATGCAGCGGAAAGGGAAATGATGTGTGTTTAAATGCTGTCGATTCCTTAGTTTCCCAACCAGAGGAACACTTCAGGTCATATCACAGAACACACACCAGTGACCAGACCAGAGAGAGAGAGACAGAGAGAGAGAGAGAGAGAGAGAGAGAGAGAGAGAGAGAGAGAGAGAGAGAGAGAGAGAGAGAGAGAGAGAGAGAGAGAGACAGACAGACAGACAGACAGACAGACAGACAGACAGACAGACAGACAGACAGACAGACAGACAGACAGACAGACAGACAGACAGACAGATAGAGAGACAGAGAGAGAGATGATAATAGCTAACAATATTCAACACTCTACCAATGATTCCTAAGATTTCTGTAATTAAAGCATCACATCCATAAGCAATCAGACTAAAAATTACTACAATTTCCTTGTAAAACAAAATCGAAACGAATAAATATATATTTTTTGAGATTTCTCTTCAACTTTCAAGTTGGCGAACCATTAAAATTTCGCAGGTAAATTACAGCAAAAGTTGAACCGTAAATTTTCGGTGATTCGGAAATTAAGTGCTGACGTTGAAAGACTTGGGGAAGGGTTTTGGGCTCAGTTTAAACCAGCTCCTTCGATATTTTTCGACGGAAGTCTGACACGAACGACGAGTCGTGACCTTTGACACACGAAATCGCTATTAATTACTTTAATTTCACTTGTAATATTGCTAGAGAAAGTTTTATTTACAAGCTAATGTACTGTAAAATGACCTTTTATTACTTGTTTTACTACGATCACTGAACACTCTATGGAAATCCCTCCAAATATTTCATACTATTTGCTAATATTCCTCTCTGTATTAGCTAATATTCCTTAAAGCATTTAACGTAGTCCGTCTACGATGAGCCTATGTCCGTTCCAAACTCCATACCATTCAGCCTGCAAATTTCGGCGAAGCTGACCCAACGTGCCTGGTGTCCAAATTTGGACAGACAAACAGACATACAGACAGACAGACAGACATTCTCTCTATCTAGAGTTTACTAATTAATATTTGTTAATATATTTTGAAATTGATGGTTTCCAATTCCTGGGATTAACTTTAGTATCCTTCTCAGTAGCTATTATAATATATTAATTTATAAATTTTGACACTAGCTCTCCACATATGTCAGTTGCTTAATTTAGAACCTGTACTTGAGGTCGATCTCGAACCCATTGTTGATGTGACGACTTATATTGAATTTTGTAACTAGCTCATCAAGAATGTAACTTGCTTAGCTAAATGAATTGTGGGGTTCAGTCCCTGAGCCCATTATGTGCCTCTGTAACCCTTTCCACTACCGCCCACAAGATGGGTATGGGGTGCATAATAAAGGAACTAAACTAAACTATTATCATATATGTCCATTCAACAGTATGAAGACCAGAACTTAACTTGATGATCGAAATGTGACAATAAGAAGTGAAAGTTAATTTTGTTGACCAGACCACACACTAGAAGGTGAAGGGACGACGACCACAATCGTCTTGAGAATGGTCCAGGACGGACCGAAACGTCGTCGTCCCTTCACCTTCTAGTGTGTGGTCTGGTCAACATACTTTAGCCACGTTATTGTGACTCCTCGTCTGCAAGAGGAAGTTAAAGTTCAGGAATAATATAAGTTGATTGGTGTGAGGCTTTTGCTTATGAACCTCTAGAGGGTTATTAAGGCCCCCTTAACAGCTTGCTAACGAAGCATTAAGGGTACTTTATTAAGGGTACTTTACCCCTGAACATTGTCCAAGAGGAAATTAAACTCTTAATGTGTATACTCCCTGAAGCGGTATATATATATATATACACTCTAGTGTGTATAGTTCTATTGTCAAATGTCTTATATGTAATGTTTCTAGAAGTATATTTTAATTAGTTTCGCTCATACATGCCTTAAATTTTTGCCTTAAGATTCCTACTAATAATAACTAGCAGATCCTTTGGGCAATTTCTGGCTTGTCTGTAGGGGCCTGACAGCTGAGTGGACAGCGCTTCGGATTCGTAGTCCTGAGGCTCTGGGTTCGATCCCCGGTGGAGGTGGAAACAAAAATGGGTATTTTTTTCACTCTGATGCTCCTGTTACCTAGCAGTAAATAGGTACCTGGGAGTTAGACAGCTGCTACGGGCTGCTTTCTGGGGTTGTGTAACAAAAAGGAGGCCTGGTCGAGGACCGGGCCGCGGGGACGCTAAGCCCCGAAATCATCACAAGATAACAAGATATTGTCCAGATGATAAAAGATAGCTCTTATTATTACCTAGAATTATTACGAAACAGCTGCATCTGTTGTGCTTTTGTCCAGTTTTAAAATATTATGTAAATAGTCTTGAAGATATTTTGTAATATCACCTCAATATATATCCTTTATTATTATTAACATCTTTATTGACAAAATTAATTACAAATTTTGCCTAATCTGAGGATTTCGATTAAGTCTTATTAAAGTGAGGATAATGCTGGTATTCACTGTCACGCAGGACAGAGGGTCATACATAAGACAATAGGTCTAAACTGTAATATATATCCTGCCCTATTTTTGCATTGTGTTCGTGTGAAAATTTGCAAATGTTACTGTTCAATCCCGTGTCTAAATCCTGCATATAGTTGAGACTTTATTGATTTCAAATTAATTACAAATTGATACTGAAAAAAATTCTGCACCAGTAACTCACTATATAAATGACTGTATACTGACTCTCTCTAAACGAGTATATTAATTGCTTCTAAAAAAAAAAATGTTGCATTTATTCGATTCTTTTAAAAATAAAAAGCCTTTTTAAAATCTTTTTTTCCCTTTGCCAAGTGGTTGCATACACAATTTAACTCACTTATTGTTGATTTATTTATTTGCCATTTTAATTCCTTGCTAGATAGGGGTACTGTCAATTTTTTATGTATATGGAAAAATGCATTCGTATGATCGAGGGAACGACATGAATTTTTATCCCTACGCAGCCCACTATGCTATCAGTTATTTGAAATAATCGCAATAATTAAACTATTATCCCTGCAATCCAACTTTTATCCCTATCTCTCACTCTCCATCCACTTATATCCATTTATTTCTCACCCCCTTTCTCCACCCACTTCAATCTACCCCTCTCCACACATCGTCCTCCCTTCCCATCTTTATCCACCTCAGCTATCTACCTTTTCTACTCCTCTCCTACCTCTACTTTTCCCGCCCTTTCATACTTATTTTTATCTCAGCTTCAGCTTCCATCTATCCTTTCGTCCTTTCTTCTATCGCCACTCTTCTACCTCCCTCTCTCTCTCTCTTTCTCTCTCTCTCTCTCTCTCTCTCTCTCTCTCCCTCTCTCTCTCTCTCTCTCTCTCTCTCTCTCTCTCTCTCTCTCTCTCTCTCTCTCTCTCTCTCTCTCTCTCTCTCTCTCTCTCTCTCTCTCTCTCTCTCTCTCTCTCTCTCTCTTTCTCCCTCACTCCTCTTCGTATGGTACTTCCAAGTGATGGTTATCTCTGAAGACTTTGATAGCAACAATGGAACACGTGAAGTGACTATGATCTCCAGATGCAGGTCGATGTTCAATCCCCGACTGTCCAAGTGGTTGGGCAACCATATCTTTTCCCCCGTCCCATCCCAAATCCTTATCCTGATAATTTTCCAATTGCTCTATAGTCATAATGGCTCGGGCTTATCTCTTAATAATTCCCTTCCAGACTCCGCTAATACATAATTCTGCAGCTGCTTGACTTCTGAAGCATGATACAGGAAGGTTTGTATCCTGGTGTAGTGGTGTTCATCTCGAAGTTCATCATCTCATCTCGAAGAAGTTCATCTTCATGCACTTCTCTCTATGCATGAGAGTAGCACCTTGCTTGCATATGAGCTCCTTCAGTGAGCTAGAGAACATCTGCATTAGATAACGAGCTGGTGCAATCGTGTATTCTCACTTGAACGAGTCTGATACGAGTCTCGCATCACTGATTACACTGAGGGAGCTGATTGCCCTCCCAGCTCTGAATGATGATTTGAGCAACACTGATCTATCTCTCCTGTTGAGTATTCATCAGTCAACATTCAGTTGCACCTCTCTCTTGTAGTTGCCAACTGATCTTTGGAATTAATAGATAGACAGGGTTAAGGAAGGTAGTTATTAATTGCTCAAGGTGAAGAGTTTTGCAAGTGATAATTATAATTTTTTCCCCAAAGTCAGTGAAAAGTCTTTTTACATTTAGTGATAAACTGGTACTTTCTGAGTGCTGGGGTCTGAGTACTGTGATATCATCTATTCTGAATATATTTCTGGATATAGTTAGAGCACAATTGGTGTATGTTATGCAAACGTCAAATTATGTTGAGATATCCTAATATCCTGACATAAATCATAGTTGCAACGTAGGTGTCAAGCTTTCATATCCTGGGGAAAGTTGCGAAGCTTAAGCTGACGCAGTCTCAAGTTATGCCAAAGCTTAAAGTTACGAGATCATTAGAGACTTAGGAGACTTATAATAGATATCTACCTCTTGCTATCTTACTAGCAATACTTACCCAAAATTGCGACACTTGCATTATAAGTCCTCAAAAATATATTGTGGATTTTGTCTGCTGTATATAAAGTCTTTAAAGATTTAATCCCAATACGAATGTCGTTTTGGTAGAAGTGTTGTTGTCAGGGGAAAGCGCCAAGCCATTACGACTATATAGCACTTGGAAATAACTAATCACCGTAATTACCCTCAAACTGACGTCTTAAGACCCCGAAACTTCAGAACGGTTCTTGACCCGACATCTTGAAAGGAATTACATGCTGCTCCTTCTCAGGAGGAAACCAAGAGTAGGAACAACATCTTAACTATCCAAGTGCTGGCGGAGGGGAGTTAATTATAGCCTCGTTCCTCCCTCCCTACCACAATAGTCTTGTCGATCCACCAAGTTGAGAATGTCGAAACCTTTCAATAATTTACAAAGAGCTTATGTTAATTATTTTGAGGTTCATACTCGTTTTAATTAGCTCAAAAATATTGAATATTCAGGTGCATTCTGTTTAGTTTTGAAAGCAACAAATTTCCAGCGCATTCTCATTGCCTATTTGTTAGCAAAAAACACAGTAAATAGTCTACCAATTAGTAGTCTAAGTAGGAACAGAGATATAGATACATGGAAAGTTGTGGTTCTTGCCAGTTATCGTGTTTATAACCCGGTTATCCGGCCTAATAAAGGGGCAATATTCGTGGAATCCTAGATAGCAAGATAGAGATAGGTAGAGACAGAGATAGCTAGGTATAGATATAGATAGGCACATATAGAGATAGAGGGAAGACAGACTGACAGACAGACAGACAGAGGGAAGACAGACAGACAGACAGACAGACAGACAGACAGACAGACAGACAGACAGACAGACAGACAGACAGACCCGAGCAACGCTGTATACCCCTTGTAGTTATTACAAAAAAATAATTTTAGCAATTTCATAACAAAGATGTTTTTGAAGATCTTAATGGCACATTTATTTGTTTATAATAATGAAAGTTGATTTTAACTTTTCATTAGCATTTTCATCACAATATATCGCAATAATAACAAAAAATTATATTGAATTGGTAGTTATAAATAAACGCAACATGATGCAATGACAAATATTCACACCTACGACAAATGAGTGAAATCAATCACGAATTACGTCAGAATTAATGAACTAATCGCGATGCACTAAACATAGGAGAATATGAGAGACGAGAATGAGTTGTGAAATATGCATTCTGGACAATAATTGGTCTACAGCACATGAGTAAAATTGGGTTTGTAAACTAAGAATCATCAATAAGAGTGTTTTTAGAGTAGTTTCGAATGCTATGATTGGTCCACATAGCCCCCCCCCTCCCCACACTGTAATAGGTCAACACGGACCACCCTCCAGCACTATGATTGGCCCTCGCTGTGATTGGTCCACAGGGGGCCACCCGTGCAGGGACTGACCAATAGAGGGCCACACTTGTTACAACACATGAACAGCCTCCAGCGCCTGTGGTTGGCTCGTCACATAGAACCACACACACTTAACTAGTGCAAAAATAACAACTCTTTATTTTTATAGAAACTCAAAATCTTTTTAATTTCACTGAACTACCGAAATTTTTACATTGGGTTGTTTACTGTTTACATTAAGATTCATTAAGTGAAAGAACAAGTGAAACGCACTTCCTCTTGTTTATTGGACTATGTTTCTTCAAGATTTCACAAACTAAACTAGGGATATTCCTCCAAGACGTCACAAGTTAAACTAGGGATATTCCTCCAAGACGTCACAAACTCTAACTGTTCCAGCGATATTCCTATAGAGGTCACAAACGCCAACAATCCTAGTGACGGTCCCCGTAGCCATCACAAACTCCTAACTACTCTAGAAACGGTGTTTCTAGAGTAGTTATCATTAGAGTAGTAGAATCATCAAAACCAATCGCTAGGTTACCCCTATGTTGTGCTAGAAGGAGGGGGACTCAAGTTTATGGGTTGAGAACTTTGCAAAGTTCACCCTCACCTGTCATCAAAAATGTCATGGAGGTATCTGTAATCACAGGAACATAACACCCATAAATTCCACCGTTTGTGGACCCCCCTAGTCAATAAATACCAAACAAAAGCTTTCACTCGGACAGAAATGTACTCACTCAGATTGCAATTATTTTTCCGTGAGCTATTTAGTAATGACAGTAGCTGCCAATTTATCACAGGTTGTAATAAAGAGTATTATTTACCTTGTGACAACTTGAGGTAAAGGATATCCACGTAGAGAATTTTAAATAATGTTGGTAACACTTTACTCAATAAATAATTTAGTGTAAAACACAATACCGGGGATTATTCATACTAAATTTTTTGTGTACATTCAGATATCAATTTTTCATAAACAGGACTTAACTTGCAGGTGTTGTAAACATCTGTGTAATACACAGAGTAATTATATAACACAAATCATGTAATATCACAAGTAATTAAGACTATGAGTGGAAAATACATATTAGTCACGAAGATATATAGAAACTAGTCTGGCATCGCCCCCCCCCCCTAAGTGTAAACAGTGATTTACAGTGTAATATACTTTCAGAATAGCTGCACACACACACACACACACACACACACACACACACACACACACACACACACACACACACACACACACACACACACACACACACACACACACACACACACACACACAAACACACACACACACACACACACACACACAAACACACACACACACACACACACACACACACACACACACACACACACACACACACACACACACACACACACACACACACACACACATTCCTACACGACAAAATTAGGGTACAGTCATGTCAGTAAAATATCAGTGACAACTTGATATACTCAGAATATCAAGTTGATATACAACTTGATATACTATAGAATATATATATACTATATATATTCTATATATAGTTGAAGTGATACATAAAAAAAAAATTTGCCCTGACAAATAATTTGTATCAAATAAAGTAGTTTTAAGACTCGAGACTTTAAAGACTAGAACGGTAGGCTTAAAGTAGGTTCAAGATTTCAATGGGCAATGAGGCAAATTTATTGATTTTTCATTGTAATGCGAGATAGTGAACGACGTACGCGTTCACAAGTGAAGGCCACGAGAGGACAACCAATCACCGGTCAGTAGCCGGGTCGTTAGTGCGTTCACTCTCATTAGTGGTGTAAATAACTTTAATTTTCAACTTAAAAGACCTTGTTGTGTCAGTCCTCTGTGCATCCCATTGGTGAGACTTGCAAACAGGACCCTTCTTCGTCACAAGCTTATACAAGATAAGCTTAACGTAGCGTAATAGAAGTGGGATCCCTTGATTGTTTCAAGCGTAGGTTAGACATATGCATAAGATTGGGTGGGTTATAAATAAGAGCTGCCTCGTATAAGCCTTCTGCAGTTACCTATATTCTTATGTTCTTATGTAAGATCATGTGATTATATAACCTTAGAGTCATCTTCAGTCCTCTTAGTCCTTGGTTATATTACATGGGATTTCCTTGAGATCACTGTTGACCAAACACACTCTAGAGAGTGAAGGGACTACGACGTTTTGGTCCGTCCTGGACCATTCTCACGTCGATTGTTCCCAAGCTCTCTGCCTATATCGATGCTATTCATATCTCCCTGCTAGCTAATGCTAAGTGTAAAATACTATTTTCTTACGTTTAAGATCTAATTTAGTTTAAGAGCTTAGCTAATTGTTGACCAAACCACACTCTAGAGAGTGAAGGGACTACGACGTTTCGGTCCGTCCTGGACCATTCTTAAGTCGATTGCCTATTCTCATCCCTGGACCATTCTCACAATCGACTTGAGTATGGTCCAGGACGGACCGAAACGTCGTCGTCCCTTTGCCTTCTAGTGTGTGGTCTGGTCAACATATTTCAGCCACGTTATTGTGACTCCTCGTCTCCTTAGCTAATTGTAAACAGTTTTATGCTTCTTTTATTTTGTTATCGTCTATTTCCGTGATATGTTCTCTCAATTTAACTGAACAAGATGGCGCATAAGTATGAAGTCAGGGGGTGTAATGAGGCCTTTTTAGCATTTCGTGACATTCTTGCACAAAAAGGTGATTCGATAGGTCACGCATTTCTGAATCTGCCCTGGGATTGGTCGGCTGTCAGCACTCGCTAACCAGATGCTATGACCTGAGGGAAGGTGTTGACTCCCTTGACAGGAAGCGTGACATGCAGTACTAGTGAACGTCTTTCATGGTGAATGAATTTAATACAAAAGAAGTGTTTTTTCATCATAACAGCTTGATATTCGTGGACGCCCAGCGGAAGCGTGTGTGTGTGTGTGTGTGTGTGTGTGTGTGTGTGTGTGTGTGTGTGTGTGTGTGTGTGTGTGTGTGTGTGTGTTTGTGTGAGTGTGTACTCACCTAGTTGTGCTTGCGAGGGTTGAGCTTTGGCTCTTTGGTCCCGCCTCTCAACCGTCAATCAACTGGTGTACAGATTCCTGAGCCTACTGGGCTGTATCATATCTACATTTAAAACTGTGTATGGAGTCAGCCTCCACCACATCACTGCCTAATGCATTCCACCTGTTAACTACTACACACACACACACACATAGAGTGAGACTATTTACTCACAAAACTAACTTTTCCACTTAATTACTGACTCATTGGCTCCCTCACAGCCCTCCCTTCTCCTACCCTCTCTTCTCATACTTAACCACACCACGTATTTCAATCTGCACTAATTTTAAATCCCATTAAAGTTACTTATGGCGACACAATTCTCATTGGCCCTTGTATACAATTCATAAAATTCTTCGTACTGATAAAAATATATAGCAATGTTGCTGCAATATAAAACCTTCAATTGTATCTTGAAAACAATTCGTTTCTGACTGGTCGTGATTAATGAGAGCAAAAGAAAATACGAACTGTGTTTCAATATGTGTATCACGAATTTACGAAAGCGAGAGATTCGTAAATTTCCAACTATTTTTGTTCATGTCAGGAGGAAAGGTGCGTTAGGTGAGGGTGAGAAAGAGAGAGAGAGAGAGAGAGAGAGAGAGAGAGAGAGAGAGAGAGAGAGAGAGAGAGAGAGAGAGAGAGAGAGAGAGAGAGAGAGTTCAGTCTATCTTCATACCACATCTGAAATTTTTGGATAAACCTCGATGCCAAACTCTATTTATTTTCAAGTTTCCTTGTGTACTTTTTGAGGTTTTGGGCTACGATATGGCTGCATACTCTGGACTGGTCCCACGTAGGTGTTGTGCAGTGATCATAGTGCTCCCTGACTTAGGTTCTTGAATGTAGAGTATGCTGCTGACGTTATCCTATTTCTATATTATTCTGGATTTAAGCTGTAATGTCAAACCCAAACTTTTCTCACACGTCATAATGGAGTTATTTTTCTATTATTGTAATCCGTCCTTTTGGTCTCCTGTAATCCTTTCTCGTACCAACTTTGCAGCTGATGTAATTCATCTTTATGTATCTTACAGTCCTCATCTGTCTCCACTGCTCTCTTTGACTTAGCATCGTTTGCAAACTTTGATAAGTAAGACTTATCCCCTATTATTAGATCATTAGTATAGATGAAACACACTGTAGGTCCCAGCAAGAATCTTCGCTCATTATCCCTTCTCCTTGAGGTTATCTTGAGATGATTTCGGGGCTTGGCATCCCCGCGGCCCGGTCCTCGACCAGGCCTCCTTTTTGTTACACCTCCCCCCCCCCCCCAGGAAGCAGCCCGAAGCAGCAGTTTAACTCCCATGTCTAACTGTTTAACCCAACTCAAGACAGATTTCTCACCCCTCACTATGACACCCTAATTCTTAGAATAAATTGAATAATATTCTTATATCATTCATGCAACTTCAATCATTAGTTGGGACAGCAAATCAAATCATATCAAATCAAAAGCTTCAGTCACAAAACGTTTTATATATATAGTTTCAAAAACTCACATAAAAACGGCAGTTTAAACATTCGACTAGTTTGATTAAGAGTCAAACTTTAATTTCACATTGACAATCTTCAAAATTATGAAAATGAATCGAAATGATGTGTCTAGAGATTTAAAATATTACCTCAAGCACTTTCACGTATTTCCTGATGACGAGTGATGTATTGTCAAGAGTTAATTATTTTGTCTGAATGTTATTAAAAGGGAATTGAAAAGAAAAAGAGCCCAATTGTCTCCGGAACCTTCACACAAACACAAAAAAGGTACACACACACACACAGACACACACACACACACACACACACACACACACACACACACACAGTGTACTGGTGTTTGAGTACTTGATTGAAGAAGGGTTATTGAACTCGAGGAGGGATACCGAAACCAAAAGGTTAGCATACCGAAAGGGAAACTATGAGGGGATAAGAAAATTCCTAACAGATATAGCATGGGAAACAGAGCTCAGGGGAAAGACGGCCCAAGATATGATGGATTACATCACGCAGAAGTGCAAGGACGCAGCAAACAAGTTTGTCCCAGTCCAAAAGGAAAACAGAGAAATGAAGATGAGAAACCCATGGTTTAATCAAAGATGTAGGCTAGCTAAGCAGCAAAGTAAAAGGGCATGGAGAAACTATAGGAATAACAGGACACTGGAGAGCAGAGAAAGATACCAGAATGCCAGGAATGAATATGTCAGGATGAGAAGAGAGGCAGAAAGACAATACGAAAATGACATCGCAAGCAAGGCAAAGACTCAGCCTAAATTGTTGCATAGCCACATTAGGAGAAAAACAACAGTAAAGGAACAGGTTATGAGATTAAGGATAGGGGCGGAAGGATTCACTACAAATGACAAGGAAGTGTGTGAGGAATTGAATAAGAAATTCCAGGAGGTCTTCACCTTAGAACAAGGAGAAATTCCAGAGGTAAGTGAGGGAATAGCTAACCAGGAACCACTGGAAGAGTTTGAGATTACCAGTGGGGAAGTAAGGAAGTGTTTACTAGAGTTGGACGTGACGAAGGCTATAGGCCCAGATGGAATCTCCCCTTGGGTTCTAAAGGAAGGAGCAAGAGAACTGAGCCTACCACTCTCCATAGTGTATAACAAATCACTGGCAACAGGGGAACTGCCAGATACTTGGAAAGCAGCTAACGTAGTCCCGATATACAAGAAAGGGGATAGACAGGAGGCACTGAACTACAGGCCAGTGTCCCTAACCTGCATACCATGCAAGCTGATGGAGAAGATTGTGCGAAAAAAACTAGTGGAGCATCTGGAGCGAAGGAACTTTGTAACACAGCATCAACATGGGTTCAGGGATGGCAGGTCCTGCCTCACAGGGTTACTTGAATTCTACGACCAGGCAACAAAAATAAGGCAAGAAAGAGAAGGGTGGGCAGACTGCATATTTTTGGATTGTCAGAAAGCCTTTGATACAGTGCCACACAAGAGGCTAGTGCGAAAGTTGGAGATGCAGGCTGGAGTGAGAGGGAAGGTACTCCGGTGGATAGAGGAATACCTAAGCAACAGGAGACAACGAGTCTGTGTGAGGGGTGAGGTCTCAGATTGGCGAGACGTCACAAGTGGAGTCCCGCAGGGGTCAGTCCTTGGACCTATACTGTTTCTGGTATATGTAAATGATCTCCCAGAGGGTATAGACTCGTTCCTCTCAATGTTTGCCGACGATGCAAAAATTATGAGGAGGATTGAAACAGAGGATGATAGTAGGAGGCTACAAGATGACCTGGATAGACTGAGTGAATGGTCCAACAAATGGCTGTTGAAGTTCAACCCGAGTAAATGCAAAGTAATGAAACTAGGCAGTGGAAACAGGAGGCCAGGCACAGGATACAGAATAGGAGATGAAGTACTTAATGAAACAGACAGAGAGAAAGATCTAGGAGTTGATATCACACCAAACCTGTCTCCTGAAGCCCACATAAAGAGAATAACGTCTGCGGCATATGCGAGGCTGGCTAACATCAGAACGGCGTTCAGGAACCTGTGTAAGGAATCA